>NC_057810.1:413644600-413654501 GCF_018294505.1 Triticum aestivum
GGCCAGATCTGGGCCCGGAGGGAGCCCGCGCACCGCCGCCCTCCCGAGCGCTCGCCCGCGCCCGTCCCTGCTCCCTCGCCCGACCCCAGTACCTCGTCGTTCGTCGCCGGTGCCCGCGTCCGCCCGGCCCCGTCGCCGTCTTGCCTCCCTCCGGCAACCCCGCCGCCGGCGCCAACGCCAGGCCGGAGCCCCGCCTCCTCATCTCTCCCTTCTCCTCCTTCCCTTCTCGTGCTCACCTCGGTCTCTCTCTTCTCCTTGCAGGCCGCCGCTGCATGGCCTTCGTCGCCTCCCGAGGCTCTTTATATGTAAATGGGGTGGAAAATGTCTAGTTTAACATGGTCCACTTTATTTTCCTGTTTAACAAACTTAAAATATGTTCTAGGGCAGAACAGTACCAAATCCATAATTTGCATATGGGGATTTTCCGGACTTGTTGTTTGTTGTTCCGGCCCCATTTAAACTTGCCTAAATAGTTAGTTTACTTATGTTTCACCTCTTGCCATGTTTAACAACATTTAACATGGTTGTGTACCTAAACGAGAGCGAACTAAATAACTCGAATGTGGTGCTTTGTCAATATGCAACTCATTGCATATTGAGCTCCATTTAACTTGTAGTATTGTTTGTCGCACTTTGCCATACCATGCCTCGTTAAACCGGACATGCATCATACTTGATTGTGCATCATGCCATGTTTATGCTTGTGCATTTACCATGTTGTTTGTTTCTTTCCGGTGTTGCTTCTTAGTTCCAGTAACGTTGCGTTCGTGAGGATTCGTTCGACTGCTCCCGTTCATCTTCTTCATGGACTCGTTCTTCTTCCTTGCGGGATTTCAGGCAAGATGACCGCTACCCTGGATCTCATTACTATCATTGCTATGCTAGTTGCTTCGTTCTATCGCTTTGCTGCGCTACCTATCAGCTGTTTGTTGAGCCATCCCATGTTGCCATGAACCTCTAACCTTTGACACCTTTCCTATGCAAACCGTTGTTTGGCTATGTTACCGCTTTGCTCAGCCCCTCTTATAGCGTTGTTAGTTGCAGGTGAAGTTGAAGATTGCTCCATGGTGGACAGGATATGTTGGGATATCACAATATCTCTTATATTATTAATGCATCTATATATTTGGTAAAGGGTGGAAGGCTCGGCCTTATGCCTGGTGTTTTGTTCCACTCTTGCCGCCCTAGTTTCCGTCATACCAGTGTTATGTTCCCGGATTTTTGCGTTCCTTACGCGGTCGGGTGATTTATGGGACCCCCTCGACAGTTCGCTTTGAATAAAACTCCTCCAGCAAGGCCCAACCTTGGTTTTACCATTTGCTTCACCACCACCTACTTTTCCCTTGGGAGTAATTAACCCAAGGGTCATCTTTATTTTAGCCCCCCCGGGCCAGTGCTTGTCTAAGTGTTGGTCCGAACCGAGCAACCTGCGGGGCCACCTCGGGGCAACTCGAGGGCTGGTTTTACTCGTAGCTTGACTTATCCGGTGTTGCCCTGAGAACGAGATATGTGCAGCTCCTATCCGGATTGTCGGCGCATCGGGCGGCTTTGCTGGTCTTGTTTTACCATTGTCGAAATGTCTTGTAAACCGGGATTCCGAGTCTGATCGGGTCCTCCTGGGAGAAGGTTATTCCTTCATTGATCGCGAGAGCTTGTCATGGGCTAAGTTGGGACACCCCTGCAGGGTATAATCTTTCGAAAGCCGTGCCTGCGGTTATAGACAGATGGGAATTTGTTAATTTCCGGTTGTAGATAACTTGACACCAGATCCGAATTAAAACGCATCAACCGCGTGTGTGGCCGTGATGGTCTCTTCTCGGCGGAGTCCGGAAGTGAACACGGTCTTTGGGTTATGTTTGACGTAAGTAGGAGTTCAGGATCACTTCTTGATCATTGCTAGCTTCACGGCCGTTCCGCTTGCTCTCTTCTCGCTTTTATTTGCGTATGTTAGCCACCATATATGCTTAGTCGCTGCTGCAGCCTCACCACTTTACCCCTTCCTTTCCCTTTTAGCTTTGCTAGTCTTGATACCCATGGTAATGGGATTGCTGAGTCCTCGTGGCTCATAGGTTACTACAACAACAGTTGCAGGTACAGGTTATGCGATGATCATGACGCGAGAGCGATGCTTGCTTGCGTTGAGTTCTTCTTCTGCTTCTTCTTCGATCAGGGGATAGGTTCCAGGTCGGCAGCCTGGGCTAGCAGGGTGGATGTCGTTTGAGTTTCTGTTTGTGATTCATCCGTAGTCGTATGTTGATCTTATGTATGATGATGTTGTATTCGTGTGGCATTTTATGCCTTATGTATGTATCCCCATCTATTATGTAATGTTGATGTAATGATATCCACCTTGCAAAAGCGTTTCAAGATGCGGGTCTATCCTTGGTGGGACCTTCAAGTTCCTTTTGGATAGGGTCGCATATTGGGCGTGACATGATACATTCTGGAACCCTTCCAGTGTCCGAATACCACCTTCCAATATATCAATATTTACCTCTCGACCATTTCAAGACTCCTCGTCATGTCCGTGATCTCATCCGAGACTCTGAACAACCTTCGGTCACCAAAACACATAATTCATATAATACATATCATCATCGAACATTAAGCGTGCGGACCCTATCGGTTCGAGAACTATGTAGACATGACCGGGACACCTCTCCGGTCAATAACCAATAGCAGAACCTGGATGCTCATATTTGTTCCCACATATTCTATGAAGATCTTTATCGGTCGAACCGCAATGTCAACATACGTTATTCCCTTTGTCATCGGTATGTTACTTGCCTGAGATTCGATCGTCGGTATCTCCATACCTAGTTCAATCTCTTTACCGGCAAGTCTCACATCATCCCGCAACTAACTCATTAGTCACATTGCTTGCATGGCTTCATATGGTGTGCATTACCAAGAGGGCCCAGAGATACCTCTTCGATACTCGGAGTGACAAATCCTAATCACAATCTATGCCAACCGAACAAACACCTTCGGAGATACCTGTAGAGCATCTTTATAATCACCCAGTTACGTTGTGACGTTTGATAGCACACAAGGCATTCCTCCGGTTTCCGGGAGTTGCATAATCTCATAGTCGGAGGAATATGTATTTGACATGAAGAAAGCAGTAGCAATAAAACTGAACGATCATTATGCTAAGCTAACGGGTGGGTCTTGTCCATCACATCATTCTCCCAATGATGTGATCCCGTTCATCAAATGACAACACATGTCCATGGCTAGGAAACTTAACCATCTTTGATCAACGAGTTAGTCAAGTAGAGGCATACTAGGGACACGGTGACTTGTCTATGTATTCACACATATATCAAGTTTCCAGTTAATACAATTCTAGCATGAATAATAAACATTTATCATGAATAAGGAAATATAAAATAACAACTTTATTATTGCCTATAGGGCATATTTCCTTCAGCAATTCCCCTCAAAGAAATCCCAAATCATAGTGAAGAAGTCATGTTTAATAATATCCCAACATTTTCTCAGGAACATACCATTAAAGCCATCAGGACCAGGTGCTCTATCAGCAGGGAAATCTTTAGCTACCATCTCAATTTCATACACTGTAAATGGAGCATCAAGTTCAGATAAGTCATTAGACTGAATTAGTTCATCAAGATTGAAAAGCATAGTAGGGTTGATAGATTTGCCAAGTCTGTCCTTATATGATTGCCAAATAATTGTAGCCTTATGATCATGATTTTGATAAGAAATGCCATCCTCACTGAGAATGGAGGTAATGTAGTTTTTTATGAAGCTCTGAGTTGCCATAGCATGAAAAAGTCAGTGTTCTCATCATCCAATCTTACAAATCTTATTCTGAATCTGGTCTTCCAATATATTCTTTTTGCTTCTAATAGTTTGCTGGTGTGTTTCCTCAGAATTTTCCTGAAATTAGCTTCCATTATAGATAATCGCCTATGTTCCTCAATACCATCGAGCATGATGAGCACAATAATTACAAGCAGCAATAGTGGAGTTCAACCTGGATAGATTTTTACTCCATTTTTTTAACCCTAACCTAAGGCATTTAAATCTAGCAGAGACATCCATAGCATAGTTGCTTAGCTGACGATTTCTGTTCCAACATTGTATCATAGTTTCATAAAATCCATCAAATTCAAACCAATCATTCTCAAATCTAAATATGGAAGCTCTTGGGATGTCACTACCAATTTGAATGTGGATGGGAACATGATCAGATGAAACTCTGGAAAGTGGATGAGCCAGGGTATTGGGGACTGATATAGCCCAATTTGCAGATGTAAAAATCCAATCAATATTTTCCAAAAGTGGCAAGTCTTGCATATTGGTCCAGGTAAAATTTCTACCCTTGAGTGGGATTTCAACTAGGTCCAATTGCTGAATCAAACTAGTGAACATCATCATGTTGTTTGTATCACCACCAGGCCTGCTTCTATGTTGTGGGCTTCTGACCAGTTTAAAATCCCCCACCAGCATCCAATGATCCATATTGGAGGCATCAATAGTATCCAACCAGTGAAAAAATCAGCTTTGTTCTCATTATTACATGGTCCATACACATTAGTAATATGGAAAACATGACCAGATAAATTGGAGACTAACTTGGCTGTTATTTGAAATGTTGATTGGTCAATCATAGTACGAGTAAAAAGACTGCCATTCCAAATTGTAATGAGGCCACCAGATAGGCCAATAGATGGGTTGAATGCAAATTGGTTGTATCTCTTGGGGGGGAGGGGATTTCTGAGTTATGGCAGATCAAAATTGTCTCTTTTTGTTTCATGAATGCATATAATGCCACAGTTTCTTTCATCAATTCTTGCTCGTAAATCATCCCATCTAGTTTGGGAGTTTATTCCTCTTACATTCCAGTTGAGAATATTCCATCTTTTAAACTATTTGTCTTGATTGTCATGTTCAGAGGATGAGTTAATCATCTCTGGCAATTTATGGTACTGGTAGTATAAAAAGCTTCCACAATCATATTTCCATGTCAACAAATAGCAGAGCAAGAGATCTATCACATCATAACCATTCAGACACCTTATAAAGAAAAACATTAAATAAATAGAAGTCTTCAGACCAGAGTGCCTTATCATGGAGCATAACTCCTTAGAAACCAGATAGAAAAGTGCAACACAGTAACAAAACCAAAATAAACTGCCATGGAATACTAAGGGCCTAAGGCCATAAAAGGTCTTGGCACAACAAGACCAGCTACCAACATAATCTAACTTATGAATGATCATCAGCAGTGCTGAGGAGCTCTCCAGAGACCTCCTCAGGAGGAATCTAACATTGCTTAATGGCTATGGCCTGGATGGTTGCAAGTGGAAGTTCTGGAGGAGGAGGAGCTTGTGGGTCGCGGAGTTCATACTCAAAATCAGCAGATAAGTTTTTTTATCAGAAACAGTAGGAGTACCTCCCATTGTAGTATATATTAGTTTAAATTAGTAACACTGTACATTGTAATTACAATCCATCCCCCTTTGGGGGTGGCAAGCAAATGTTATATTACAATGATGCTAGGATGAGTGTAATGTATTGTTTGTGTTCTTCCCTGATCCTATGGATGAGTAGGGAGAAATTAGCCTTAAGTCTATCCAACCAGGAGGTTTTGGAGGGTATGATCCTCCTAAAGTGCTTGTTATTGCGCTCTTTCCATATACTCCAAGTGGCCAGCAAGAATAACCCCATAAAAAGTGGCTGATTCTAGTCTTCTTTTGCTTTGGAGATGTTGTGTAGTCTTGTGTTACCCGAAAGCCAAGAAAGACCAAGGTGGGACCAGCAGTCAGAGCTGAAATGGCACTTGAAGAAGAGGTGCTCCAATGTCTCTTCGATTTGTAGTCCACAGAGAATGCAATCATGAACATCTCGAATATTTTAGTGGCGTCGTTTTAGCATGTTCCTAGTGTTGAGACGGTCAAAAAGGAGCAGCCACCCGAAGACTTTAATTTTCATGGTTGACTTAGATTTCCAAATCCATTCGAAAGCTTCGTGTGCTTGAATTTCTCTGAAGTAGAATGTATAGTATCATTTTGCAGTGAAAGTGCTGGAGTCCCAAGTGTATGTCCACTGGTCAAGCTCGTTGGAAAGGTGAACCTCCCTAACCTCAAGTTGTAGCTGTCACAGTTCTGCATGTGCTTGTGGGGAGAGTGGTAGATGAAATGCTTCTTGTAATGTCGTGATGCTCAAGAATTCCTTGACAGACAGATCTTCATTTATGACGTAAGAAAAAGCATGAGGATATGACTTGGTCAGGATCTCCTCTCTCCACATGTCCTTCCAAAAAGCACATTTTCACCATTTTCCATGTTCGCCCTAGAAATACCTCGATATTTTGGCATTAATTTGGCCACATCTCTCCACCAAAAAGATTCGCATGGATCAGAAGCATGTGGGATTTGGTCCATGTAGTATGTGTCCGAGATTAATTGCACCCATGGTGTGTCCCAGTCGTTATAGAACTTGTGGAGATATTTTAGCAGTAAGGCATCACCTTGAATACGCAGATTTATCATGCGCAGACCATCACTGGCCTTGGGGTGTCACACCATGTCCCAAGAAGCAAGGGAGTTGATTTTGTCACCTTGGTCCGTTTTCTTGATCCATAAGCATTTTCTTCTTATTTTGTCCAGCAGTTCTATGATCTTTGTTGGCAGTCTCAAAGTGTAGATGGCAAAGATAATGAGTGAAGTAATGATCGAGTTGAGAAGAGATAATTTACCACCATATGAGATCATGTTCAGGGTGGCAAATAAACATCTCTCGAGCAAACAGACAAGAGGCATAAGCTCTTGGATGGAAGGCCGATTACTGCCAAGTGGCAGCCCAAGGTGAGTGAATGGCATTTTCCCCACCACACAGCCAAAAATGTTTGCAAGCTCATCACTTTTTTCTGTACCACAATTGATTGGTATAAGAGTGAATTTGTGAAAATTTATTCTTAATCCAACTGAGGATGCATAATCTATGAGGATATTCTTGACAATCTGAGCTTGTTGCATGCATGCTGGAAGGACCAAAACAGTGTCATCGGCGTATTGGATCACGGGATAATCCTTTTGGTTTGGTGAATGAAAAGGTAAACGTATAATATCCCGCTGAAAAGCATCATTAATGGCTACTTGAAGGAGATCAGCCGCAAGCACGAAGATGAATGGAGAGAGGGGGTCGCCCTGTCGTACTCCACATTTGCAGAGGAATTGCCAACCAGGTGTTCCATTAAGTAGCACCGATGATTTGCCCGAAGAGAAGATGCATCGAATCCAACTGATCCATTTGTCATTAAATCCCATGTTTTTCATAATATCAATCAAGACCTCATGCTCGATCGTGTCAAATGCTTTGGCAAAGTCTAGTTTCAGGAGCATAATTTCCTTTTTAGAGTGTTGGCATTGATATATGTATTCATGTGCCCACGCAAGACAATGACTTTTTGTAACCCATATTGGTTACGATGAACAATCTTCAAGATGACTTTTTGTAAGCGATTGGCCAGTATTTTCATGATGACCTTAAGACAACAATTCAAGAGCGTGATTGGTCTATAATCATTGATCGTCTCGGAGGAACTGATTTTTGGGATCAGAGTAATGAAACCATCATTTATGCTTTCAAGTGAAAGATTGCCCATGTGAAATTGATGGCAAAGCTTGTAGAGTCCTCTTTTATTATCGACCAACATTTCTTGAGAAACACTCCTGTGAATCCATCCGGGCCAGGTGCCCTATTCGCAGGCATCTCTCTAATTACATTATCAGTTTCTTCATTTGAAAAGGGGACAGTGAGAGCATCCAGACCATGGCATTTCTTAATGATTATGTGTAGATCAAATTTCATATCATGTCCGGAAGAGGAACCCATTCTTTCTTTAAAAGTTTGGAAGATGATTGATTCTTTCCTTGTATGATCTTCAACAATGGCCCCATCAGCAGTGGCTAGAGATGCAATATTGTTCTTTCTGTATCTTTCAGAAGCCATTGCTTGAAAAAATTTAGATGGCTCATCTCCAAATTTGACCCACCGTATGGTGCACCTCTTTTTCCAGTAAAGTTGCTGATATATGAGTAGTCAGAGAATATGTTTTTTGAGGATTTTTCTAAAGTTGTTTTCTGGGACGGTTAGGGCATGCTTATTTTCCAGTTCATCAATCTCGCAAAGAGATTTATTAGAGTTCTCAATTGCCATGGAAAGTTTGGAAATTCCTTTGCTCCAGTGTTTAAGATCTCTGCATAGGGTTTTAAGCTTACGACAGAGAGTTGTGGTAGGGTTTGTGGAGGTGACATTTTTAGCCCAAGAATTGGCAACCACGTCCATAAAACCAGGGTGTTGAATCCAATATGTTTCAACACGAAAAGGTTTGGATCTAGGGATGGCAGTTTCAATGTTAACCACACAAGGAATATGATTGGAAACGGGTTTACCTAGTGGTTTGACCATGGTTTTAGGGTATGAAGTAGTCCAGTTTGTGCTTGTGAAGAACCAATCAAGTTGTTCTAGAAGAGGATCTTGCTACATGTTGCTCCATGTAAACATGCTACCTTTGATGGGTAATTAATTTAGGCATTGCGAGCGGATTAAGTCTTTGAATGTATTCATATCAGTCATGCAACCACCCCGCTTGTTGCGATTGTCAGGAGCTCGAATAAAATTGAAATCACCCACAAATAGCCAATCTTCATTTGATGGAATATCTAGAGCACCTAACTAGGCGATGAAGTTAGCTCTCTGTTCACCTTGACAAGGACCATAAACGTTAACAAGCGTCCATCATTGTGCTGACTGCGTGGAATGAAATCGAGTGACAAGAGCAAAATCTTCAAAGAACAGAACATCTGCTGTGAATATGGAACTATTCCAGATAGTGGCAATACCACCCGAGGCGCCACAAGAGGGCACATAGGAAAATTGGTCAAATCTACGAGGGCAACAAGATTTAAAAAATGGCAGATCAAAAGTTAACTTCTTTGTTTCCTGCAAACAAACAACAACACATTCGCTAGAAACAATAGCATTTGATAGGGCCAGCTGTTTGTCATCTGAATTTAAACCGCGAACGTTCCAACACACACTACAAAAAAAAGACACATCCGTGACATTTTGGGCCAAATGAATTTTTTTTCTGTCATACATATGACACTTCTATGACGATAATTGTGACAAAACCTGGTATCATCATAGATGTGGTGGGCTCCTACTTCTATGACAAAAAATCATGACAGAAAATGGGCTTTTCGTCCTGGGCGGGCCGGAGACACAGCTGCATGACATTTTATGGGCCGTCCATGACGGAAAAAACCATGGTAGAAGCGAGGGGGAGGAAAATTTTGGGGAGTTCCCGGTTACGGTGGGAGGTCGGGGGTCGAGCGATGCGCGTTTCTCTTGTACACGTACGCGCGTGTGTGCGAGGCGTTGCCTCTAACTGAACCCGAGCGAGGCGTTGGGCTCTAGCGATTTCACTGCAGGCTACGCGTTACTCAACCCGAGCGATCGATTGATGGCTGTTAACTGAACCCGATCGAGCGATTCCTTCGCTACTGCTGCTAACTGAAGTAGATCGATTGGATGAATAGTGAGCATTGCAGGGGGGTTTGGATGAACAGTGAGCGGTGGTGTTGCCTCTAGATGAACATGACCCCGTGGTGTGGTGGAGGGGTGGATGAACAATAGATGGTGGTGGGGTGCCCGTGGAGGGGTGGTTGAACAGGTCCCCGTGGTGTGGAGGGCTGGATGAACAGTAGATGGTGGAGGGGTGCCCGTGGAGGGGTGGTTGAACAGGACCCCGTGGTGTGGAGGGTTGGATGAACAATAGATGGTGGAGGGGTGCCCGTGGAGGGGTGGTTGAACAGTAGCCGGTGGAGAAGTGCGTGGTGGAGGCTGGATGAACAGGAGCCCG
>NC_057810.1:413654885-413665722 GCF_018294505.1 Triticum aestivum
GTCGACAGTGGAGATGAACAATATCCCGTGGAGTCCCGTTTTGCGGTACACCACACCCCTCCCGATGAACGGGACCCCCGTTTCGACCATAGCGCTCCAACACAAGTCCGTTTCGTCTGTTTTGCGGTACGCCACACCCCTCCCGATCAACAGGACCCCTGTTTCGACCGTAGGATGTCCGTTTCGTCCGTTTTTCGGTACGCCACACCCCTCCCGATCAACGGGACCCCTGTTTCGATCGTAGGGGGTCCCTTTCGTCCGTTTTGCGGTACGCCACACCCGCCCAATCAACAGGACCCCGTTTCGAACGTAGGAGGTCCGTTTCCTCCGTTTTGCGGTACGCCAGGCCTCGTTTCCATCGCCTGTTCCGTCCAAGCCCTCCCGATGAACACGACCACGCATTCCGTTCTGACCTAGCCGGTTGCCTCCCACGTGTTCCATTGCCTCCCGATGAACACAACGCATTCCATTGCCTCCCCATGAACATGACGCATTCCGTTGCCTCCCCATGAACACGAGCATTCCGTTGCCTCCCCATGAACACGACGACGACGTGGTTTCTCCATTCGACCCAGCCATGCACACGAGACCTGGCCATATGTATGCACGAGTAGGCGTTCGAGACCCTGCCCGTATGTACGTACGTGGCCATATTTTCTTTCTTAAACCCTGGCCACTGTACGTACATGTACATGCTACGTGCGCGCCTCTACTATGACATGTGCACGCCTATACAACGACCAATATGTACGTACACGTTCGCGACCAGAATGCCAACACTACGTACGCTTTGACCAGGTGGGTCCTGACTGTCAGGCACTTCCTTGCGTGTGAAAATGTAGCAGGTGGGTCCCAGCAGTCAGAGGGGCGAATTGTTTTTTCTGCCCGGACACACTTCCTTTGCGTGCGAAGATGTAGCTGGTGGGTCCCAGCACTCAGGGGGGTGAATCGTTTTTTTGCCTGGACGCACTTCCTTGCGTGCGAAGATGTAGCTGGTGGGTCCCAGCAGTCAGGGGGTTGAATCGTTTTTTTGCCTGGACGCACTTCCTTGCGTGCGAAGATGTAGCTGGTGGGTCCCAGCAGTCAGGGGGTTGAATCATTTTTTTCCCGGACGCACTTCCTTGCGTGTGAAGATGTAGCTGGTGGGTCCCAACAGTCAGGGGGCAAATCGTTTTGTTTTTTTTGCCCGGACGCACTTCCTTGCGTGCGAAGGTGTAGCTGGTGGGTCCCAGCAGTCAGGGGGGAAACATTTTTTTCACGAAATACGATGGCCCGTGGGTCCCCGATGTCAGGTGGAGGAATAATTATTTTGCGCGTAATAAGGAGGCACTTCCTTGCTGCGGCCATGGACCCAGCTGTCAGCCTCTCCACATACAGTCGATGTCCGATGGAAGCCGTTCCTTGACCACGTTGACCACGCCGCGCTGAGAGCACCAGGGCGGTGGACGACGGCGAGGCCTAGGAAGGGGACGACACGGAGCCGGGGAAGACGCGGCAGTGGATGCCCACACGTAGAGGAGTACGAGGGTTCACTGGTTCGCTGCGGTGTGAGGCTGCCGTCGCCGCAGAATGATAGGGGGTGTGGGTAAGTAGAGGGATGGCCTGGCCAGCGGTGGGAGTAGTAGGGGGCGGTGAGGCCTCCGCCGCATCGCTGACGGCCATGGGAGGCAGGAGCACGAGGCACGACCAGCGCTGGTTTGGGCAGCTGGAGCAAGAAGACCAGAGGTTGAAGAAGCACTACGACCGTTGGATGGACATCGCATGGTCACTGGAGCTAGAATCGTGCATATTGACTAAGTTGACAAAGCCCTCAGTCCCCGTCAACTTAGTAGGCCCACAAGTCAGTCTGCCACTATACTAGGTCACAGCTAACAGGGGGAGTATTCATTTTTTTTGTGCGTAATAAGGAGGCACTTCCTTGCGTGCGAAGATATAGCTGGTGGGTCCGAGCTGTCAGAGCCGTCCACGGGGAGGAGGGAGCAGGCAGTCCCGCCGGCGCTTGTTTGAGCGGTTGGAGCAGGAAGAGCAAAGATTGAAGAAGCACGACGGCCGTTGGATGGCTATCGAACAGTCACTGCTTGTGCGTCAACCTTTTTTTTAGGAAAGCCTCAAATCTGTGGAAAACAACATACAATCCATCTGCCATTATTTCTAATAATTTACAGCCCATTTGATAATTCTTAAGGTTTTTTTGGAGCCCATATTATTTTTGTTAGCATTACAACCCATATTGTGGCCACGGTTAAAATATTATACGAAATTTTGCATATTTCGGTGCGGTCCGAACTGTTTTTAATCCTGAAATTTCGACTCACATTCAAAATAATTTTAAAAATAAATGTATATAAATATAAAATCCAACAAATTCTCCATGCATAAAAATTAATGTAATTTAAAATCTCGAAATGAAAAAAAAGATATTTGAAACTAATTGCCGGTTTGATGTGTTTTAAAAATGTACATCCCATTTCTCATTACCGATGGGCCATTTTCTCGGCCAGCCGAATGAAAGCTCTCCTCGTCTTGAAAGATTTGCAGCCCAACAGGCCTGACAAAGTGACTTACTTGGTAAATCACAAAAAAACTGGGCTATGGCCGTGGACCCAGCTGTCAGCCTCTTGACGTACAGTACTCTTCCCATGGAATGTTGTTGACCACATTGACCACGCCGCGCCGAGAACACCAAGGCGGTGGATGACGGCGAGGCCTAGGAAGGGGACAACGCGGAGCCAAGGAAGACGCGGCAGTGGATTCACTGGTTCGGCTATGGTGTGAGGCTGCCGTCGCCGCAGGGCCTGACTAGCGGTGGGAGTAGTAGGGGGCGATGAGGCCTCAATGGCAGCACAGCCGGCCACTGGAGGCAGGAGCAGGCGGTCTCCCCGGCGCTGGTTTGGGCGGCTGGTGCAAGAAGAGCAGCAATTGAAGAAGCAGCAGGACCGTTCGATTCAAATCCAATGGTTACTGCTGCTAGAATCGTTTGTTGACTAAGTTGACAAGCCCTGTGTACGCGTCAACTTAGTAGGCCCACAGGTCAGCCTCCCAACCGGTGCGCCCCAGATGTCAGTGGGAGGAATCATTTTTTTCACATAATAAGGAGGCAGTTGATTGTGTGTGGCCAGGCTAGCTGAGGGAGTAGGGTGGGCCGGGGAAGCCTGCGCGGCATCACAGCGGGTCACAAGAGGAGGGAGCAGGCAGTCCCGCCAGCGCTAGTTTAGGCGGCTGGAGTAGGAAGATCAGAGATTGAAGAAGCACGTCAGTCGTTGGATGGACATCCAACAGTCACTGCTGCTAGAATCGTGTGTTCACTGACAAAGCCTTGCGTAAACAAGTTAGCCTCGAAATCCGTGGTGTGTACAACCCATTTTCTATTATTTTTATAATTTTTACTCATTTTCTAATTCATATGGAATTTATTGCAGCCCGTTTTCCATTTTTAGAATTACTGGCCATTTTCTGGTCAGTACCAGGGTCAAAAAATTAACTAAATATGTGGGAAATTTTGAAAATTCGCAAATTTTTGCTGGGGAACGAAATATTCTTAATCCAAAAATTAATAGCCATACTAAAACAAATTTAAAAATAAATTAGTACTATGTCATGTTAAATCCAATGATATACATATAAGATATCAGTGAAGAACAAAAACAAAAAAAGAAACTAATATCCCATTTGCTATATTTTTTTTGGAATTTTCAACCCCTTTTGATATTACTTTTAACAGACATTGACCATACTCTTTGGCCAGGACGGAATGCATCCCTCCTCGTCTTGAAAGATTTGCAGCCCAGTAATTCGGAGAAAACAAATAGGCCTAGCTTGGGTATTCTTCAAAAAGAAATAGTGGGCTACCTATTTTCCCAAAGAACTGGTGCATGAGCATTTAGCTTTATTTATTTATTTACTTATTTATGTTTAGGGGACCATGAGCATGTACCTGGGCCGGATTCATGTGAGAGCCTCCCTTCCAGTTAATTATGGGCTTCTCTATTGGGCCTTCATCAGTTAGCTGCATGTTATCAACAAGTGGAAAATGTGTTCCGTACGAAAAATAGTATGAGCTACGTACGGTACGGGGCACTAAAGGATCGAACCGTGCAACGAATTCCAAAACATTGTGTTTGTCGTTCTAACAACACATTTATTCAACCAACAGACGAAATATAATACTGATTGTACATTGAAAACAGCAGCAGCAGCAACCAGGGCTGGGGGTGCAACAGAAGCAGTAAGCAGGCCATAAGAGTGAAGACGCAGCTCTCTCTTCCAAACCAAACATCAGCCATCATTACAAAAGGGCTACCAAAAAAGAACATGTGTATGCATCAAACTAAATAAAGATCTTACTACACCAAGTGTATGCATCTAACTAACTGTCTCAGTTAGACGTTACTATTTATTAAGCTGTGGAGATTGGCTGACGGCTTGAACCAGATGGGTGCCTGACGGGGGAAACTCCAGCCAGCAGGTTGAAGTCTGATACTTGCGACCCTCTCTTCTACTTTGGGCTGCAGAGCATGGCGGCACATATCAGGGTATGGTGCATGCAGAGACGCATGGTACGCTGTGTACACACAGTTTTGCCTGACGAACAAAACCGCACTGCCATCATGATCCTTGCCATCGGTTATCTCCTGGTTAATCAGATAATTCAGTCCGACAAACAGAGAGTGTGTACCAAGGCTACTTACCAGCCTCCAGTCAAAAATTCCTGAAGGCCCAGAGAAGCTGGGATCCTACTCAAAGATCTTGCAGTGATTGTGATTGTATTCCGTGAAACAACACGTCCGTTACATGCGAACGATCATCAATCATTCGCCATCATCTGATCGAGCCAGGAACCACCTGCAACTACCATGCCGCTTTTCTTTGAAAGGTTCTGGGATTAGGAAGGGTAGGGACACCAGGCGGCCTACAACATCATATCAAGTTGGAGTCAAATAAAAAAGGGCTCTTGATTTAGTCAATCTTAAGAACAGCATGTTATGAGCATGAATATTTTTTCAGTAAATGTTGACAGTAATATAAGCAAGCCATCATGATATCATAGGAAAGTAACATACTGCCGTAACAGCCGTTCGTAGCGATGACTGGAGTAGGCTAGCAATACGTCTAGCCATAGAAGGAGTCGACAACGTAAATGAAGCCCTTGTGTTCAATGGCATCAGAGAACCATGGAGGATGTATGATCCTGCGATGGACGTGCAGATTTATCCACTTACCGCAGTGACCTGTCAGATAGGCGAGACCGCGGTTGAAGAATGCAATTAGCCCGAAGTCTTTATAATTCGCAGATCTTGTGGGCACTTGGTAGATTACAACCTTGAGCAAATCAAACTTGGTATCATGTTGGCTACTGTAAGATTCCGAGTATTCTGGGCCGCGGTGCCAAAGCAGTGAAGTGTTAATCAAAGGAAGGGGGGTCAATCACTAGGTGTAGACCTCCACGAGCATCCCGCTGCCGCGACCGTCGACGAGCACCATCCAAGACGTGTTCATGCCGACCCAGTACATACCGTTAATGTAGTTGAGGCTGACGGGGATTGGATCACAGTGAAGGGGGTTGATCCTCGCCACCCTATGATCGTTATGCTGCGTGACACATCGTTTCTGAAGATCAGGCGGCATCAGCAAGCAAGGAGCTGGCTTAAAAAGCTCCGGCCTGAGGGCTTTGAGTAAACGGTACAGCCTCGACGAGCACGCGGCGAGCGTCATGGTACTGAGATTGTCCACACAAGAAACAATGAGCTTGATTACCTCTGTGGGGAGTGAATTCCAGCCACTCTTTTGATAGACGCTGCTCTGTTCTGCCATTGTTAGTGCTTGGGTTTCGGACGAAGGGGGGAGGCGCCTTAGCGGGGATGGAAGCTTGGACGAGATTATGTGTGGACAAAGATGGAGAAGCGAATATGTGCTGCGGGAAGTGGACATGTGATGATGACTACAGCACGCCGCTTGACTTACAAGACACATACCAGCAGCGTAGGGTCATATCGATGCCAGACAACTTGCTTGAGTGATCACAGTACTGGTCCTCCCTACAGTACCTACTACAGTACTATGCCCTAACTTGCTTGAGTAGAGTAGTAGAGTAGGATTGTTCTCTACTACTAGCACCAGAGGAGTAGTATATTCTAATCTAAAATAGTTACAAACTTCAATGCCCGAGCGTGGAACGACTATGAACCGTGCTCAAAGACCGTGTATACGTGGTGTTTGGACTTATATGCAAAAAAATAGCAAGATGGCCGTGCATTGCACGGCACACCATCATCACCAACTCGGTTTTTTCTCTACTCCTACTCCTATAAAAGACTCAGTTGGTAATGATGGAGGCGAGGAGGCGTGTTCAGCCGGGCGTGCAGCGGACGGCGCAACACTATTCGATTTGTTATAAAAAACAAAGAGGAGTAGTAGAGATAGAGACATAGGGAGGAGCACGAGGTTGTGGGAGATAAGGATGAACGAGGCAAGGCCTTATCTGTAAGTGTGGAGAGAGGTGCGGGTATCTTTTGTAAAATTATCATAGTTGGCTTTCTATCCGTCAGATATAGATCGGACGGTCTATATTACAAGATGGCAGGCATACCATCATCACCAACTCGGTTTTCTATAAGAGTAGATATAGATATAGATAGATAGAGACTAGGGAGTACTAGTAAGGACACCATCTACTGCTTCGTGTGCTACTCCTGCGCTCCATTCGGCGGCCGCAACGTCCCCTACAGCCACTCCCTCCTGCGCTCCATTCGGCGGGCGCTGTTGAAATCTGGGGAGCGCACTCTCGCAACTGTTGGCAGTCACGACTTCACCAACGATGACTTCTTCCCCGACCTCGGCAACCTCTTCCTCAACGACATGGGCGACAACCTCAACGCCAACGGTGCTGCTCCCGTTGCACCGTATGTGTTTCTGTCCTTCCTGTTTGAAATCGTGGTAGAATTCATGTTTCTACTCTGTATTCTACTACTATGCTAGTCCACATGATTAGTTTCATCTCTGTTATAGCCGTCATGATTTATTTTGTGCTTATTCAGATTAAATCTCGTAGTAACTTGCTCATATATTCAACTGGCGCAACATCTCCTACAGCCACTCCTGTTTCATGGACGGCCTGGTCGATGCCTCCAAGGAGCCCTTCGTCCACTGCTATGAGTGCCCGATGCCGTTTTGTGGCTCGCCAGCGGACATGGTGCATCACCTCACGGATGCGTGCAACGTTCACTACTGGCCCTTGGCAGAGAACATCCAGTACGAGACGTGCTACCCGTTCACCATGCCGGAGTCGCTGGAGGATTACCACCGCCTGCTAGTCTCGGAGGAGGATGGCAGCGTCTTCCTTTTGATCGTGGGCATCAGCGAGGCCTGCGCAGGACGCCGCCCCGTCTCTATAATGTTCGTCAGGGGCGACGCCGCTGACGCTGACACTGACACGAGGCCGATGTACGGGTGCGTGGTCAGTGATACTACCCCTCCGGGTCGCGTGGGCGGCGACACCGGCCTCATCGAACGGACTTGGACTCTAGGGAGCTGGGACTATCCCGCCAATGTGGACTTGGAAAACCCATGGCATCCTTTACCCGCCGACGCGGTGCACGGGGGCTCCAAGGAGGTTCACCTGGACATACGCATTATCAAGTTAAATGTTGATCATTAGTCTTCGCTCAATGTAATCCGCTGTCTAAGCATGTGGAGACTTCCATGCAGGATCTTGCTCTTTGGAGTATCACGCATGAATAAAAAGTGTATCCGTTTATTGTTTAGTCTAGAATTTTCCATGTATGAATTTTTACTACAGTACTAGTGAAAGACTTATGACGAACCATTTCTTACATCTCCTCTGCCCCCTTGCAAGTCATCCTGATTTAATCCCTTCGTCTAGGTGTATAAGGGGATGGTTATTATTACTTAATAGTATAGCCAACTGTTGACTATAAGAAAGTGCCATGTCATTTGTAGCCAACATGTATAACAATCAATCCTCAAAAACTAATTCTTAAAGATCATTTCTTGCAAAGCACAATAAGTGTTAATTCTTCACAAGTTTTGGATGCAGGTTGAACAGTTGAACGCTTTTGTTTGCAAAAGATACCTTTTTATCAATTTCACCCGGATGTTTGTGAGCTCTAGAGATGAGATAATATCCGAAGAAACCTATCGATACCCGTTACACATGAGATGACCCCCACATCCTTTGTCAAAATAAACAACTCCTCGATCAATGCATTTCACTCTTCGGTGCAACACACGGGCACCTTACTACTATAGATTAGTACAACCAAAAATTGAGCTAAAATTATATATAGTACGATAAATACTGATGCATGTCACCTAAAATTATATCATTCAAAACTATGTTCAAATATGAATCCAACGATATAGTTTTTGTTGACATGCACTAAGATTTTGTCAGTTAAATCTTCAGTCAAATTCAATGGGGGACTAATAAACCACGATCGATGTAGTACAAGTGTAGAGGGCGGCGCTGCACGGGACTCTCACCTCTCACCCCGCTCGTGGCGCGGCAGTAAAGCCGTCATATCACAAAACCCAACCACTCCCAGTAATAAGTGGCCTGGTAAAATAAACGGACAAGCAACCATCACATCCCTCCGTCTTTTTTGCATTTCATCTCTCTGCATTTACTTTCTCCGGTTCATCTCGCACACTCGATCCCTAGCTACTACTCCTCGGGCCAGTTCTTTTGGCGGCTTCCCCAGATTTTCCCACAAGACTAGTCACAGTGGAGAGTAACAATAAGGCGCCTCACTCATTTATTTGGGCTTCTAAACTACTACTCCATCCTGGTTTATTCCTCACCATTGTAATTTGTGCTAAATTTTGACCAAAGATTTAACTGATAAAATGTTACTCCCTCCGTCTAGGTGTGTAAGTCATCTTACGAAAACCAAATAATCCCAAAACACTTAGGCGCGGTGCATTAACTTCTACCTCGTTTCTTGTTTCTTGACATATCAACCAATAAGAGATAAAGAGTGTGCATGCTTTTAATGACTTGAGATATCAAACATGACATGCAGTGGTTAGTTCATTGCATGCAATACTATTAATTAGCAAATAAACATTAACGTTTCTGTTTTTCTCCTCCTCCTTGGTCATGGTGCACAACCTAAGATGACTTACTCACCTAGACGGATGGAGTAGTGCATGTGACATGCACTAACATTTCATTAGTTAAATTTATGATCAAAATTTGACATAGATTACAATGGGGACCAATAAACCAGGACGGAGGTAGTAGTTATGGGATTACTAATCTAGAAGCCTAAAAGAACTGGCCCCTGGTACTCCTACTAGTAGTAGTACTCAAATTGGAATTCCAATTGCACGGCACAACTTGTTAGGCAAAAAAATTCGATACAGGGTGTAGGAAGTGGTTTGGGAATTTGCATGCCTTTCCAACCAGTGATACTCCGTACAAAGTATGATAGAGAAATAACCATAGAGAAGGAAGCTAAAAGTAAACAATCAAACGAGCATTTTTGCATTTGTTTTGCATTGAATCGTTTCACAAGCTTGACTAGTGTTGTTTTTCTACTTTTACAAAAACCGCATCGTAATGTTAAAACATGCATTTGCACGTACATAAGTAATCCCTCCGTCTAGGTGTATAAGTATTCCCTCCTTCTTGGTCACGGTGCACAACCAAAGATGACTTATTGACCTGGACGGAGGGAGTAGCACAGTCTGCAAGCATATATCGAGAGAGACATGTAGTGCGATAGTATATAGTAAAGTTTGTGCTATATGCACGTACTTGCAAAATGCGTACGAATACACAAGGTTTCCAAACTTTCCCTTTTACATACTTAATTAAGGACGCTAAAAATTCCTGAACGTCCGGGATTTATCATTTGTGTCCCAAAACTAATGAGATTGCCTTACGAAACAAAAATTATACTCCTCCTAAAAGCCACGGCGCTCGCAGGAGCTCTTGCAGCGCGCCACGAGTGCCTTGGTGCGCGGCCGTTTCCCAGCGGGCCGACACAACGCCTCTTCCTCAGCATCGCAACTCGCGTGGTGCTGATTGGCGGCTTGCCAGCGGGCGAGCGCAATCTCACCGGTGTGGTGATCCGGCGCCAACAGGTAGTCCTCCTCGCTGGAAGCGTGCACCTGGTCCACGTACCACCAAGCGCAGATGAGGCGCTTGGGCCCAACTGCATTCAGGGCATCGGCATGGGCGTCCTCCGCCACCCTCACTATAACGCCAGGTGTCCGCCAGTTATTTGCCGTTGTTGCCATGTCATTTGCTTGCGTGTTGCATTTTGCCATGTCATCATGTGCATTTCATTTTGCATACGTGTTCGTCTCATGCATCCGGGCATTTTCCCCGTTGTCCGTTTTGCAATCCGGTGCTCCTATGTCCTCCGGCGTTCCCCTTTTGTCTCTCATTGTGAGTGGGTGTTGAACGTTCTCGGAATGGACCGAGTCTTGCCAAGTGGCCTTGGTACACCACCGGTAGACCACCTGTCAAATTTCGTGCCATTTGGAGGTCGTTTGGTACTCCAACGGTTAACCGGGTAACCGTAAAGCCCCTCTCTCTTTGCAGCCCAACACCCCTTCCAAACTGGCCCAAAACCCATCTAACTCCCCTCCATGCTCTCGGTCGTTCGATCACGATCGCGTGGGCGAAAACCGCTCCTCATTTGGACTCTCCTAGCTCCCTCTATCTATAAATATGCCCATCCCCCCGAAATTCGCGGTCTAATCCACCCCTAACCCTAGCCCCGCTCCTCTCCGCGCCGCCGAATACATCCGGATCCGACCGGACACGTCCGCCCCGCCGCGCCCGAGCCAGTCAGGCGCCGCCACGTGGCCT
>NC_057810.1:413665975-413670636 GCF_018294505.1 Triticum aestivum
GTTTCCCTGCCGCCCGAGTCGCCTCGCCTCCCGCCGGAGCGCCCGCGCGGCCCCGACATCCCTCCGCCGCCTCGGTTCCGCCAACCGGCGACCCCGCGCCTCGCCATCGCCCGGATCCGGCCAACTCCGGCCAGATCCTGCAACCCCCGCGCCTTCCCCGGCGTTCCTCGTCGCGCCCCGCCGTCCGCGTCTTTGCCCTGCCTTGCCGGAGCCTCCAGCGCCGCCGCCACCATGGATCGGGAGGTCCCGATCCAGACAACGCCGCCCAGCCTCGCGCGCCCCGCGTGGGCCCCGGCCTCCTCTCGTGGGCCCGGCCTGCTTCATCCGGCCCAGCCCAAGCCTCCCACCGCCGGCCTGCCTCCTCCTCTGCAATGGGCCGAGCCCGATGGGTGAGCCCGCATATCCCCCGCCCCGTGCACACTTTAGCTAAGATGCGCTCACTTCGTTTTTTTCCGGAAAAATGACCAAGTCCCCGTTTCTGTGTAATTTTCATGCCATGTTCATGCCATCACATCTCTGCATCCGTAGCTCCGTTTCGTGCGTGTTATGTGTCAAATTGTTCGTCTCAATGAGTACATCATTTCATTCCATTGCATCATATTCATTTGAGTTCATCTTGATGCCTGAATCATCATTGTAAGAGTGCTTCATAATGTTTTCTGCTGTCTGCTAACAGAACGAGCTCTTTTGTCATTTTCGCCATGATTGATGTGTGCATCCTATGAGGTTGATGTCTAAAAGTGTCTTGAACTATGCCATGTCTTCTTTACAGAGGTGCTTACCATGTATTTTTGTGATCAATGTGGTGACTAGCACAAGCATGCAAACTAGGCATCGTGATGTTGCTGATTTTAGTCCCTGTTCTGCTGTTATTTTCATGCCATGTAAACTTGATGCTACAGAGAGATCCATGCATATTTTGAGATACTTCAGTAAGGATGTTTTGAACATGTGGTTATTGTCTATCCATTAATGCCTCTTGTTGCAATTATGGAGTAGTCTAGCATGTCATTTGAGTGCTCTACTTTTGCTTCAAAATGTTTCCTGGCAGATTGTTTACTTGTTATTCAATTTGGCCAAGGATGCTATATTTGATCCTTGCATGCTATGGACTTGTTCTTGCCTTGGTTGGTTACATAAACATGTCTTCTTGATGATGCTATGCTTATCTTGTCATGCAATGACTTGTGCTGAGTAAATCGAGCTTGTTAAGTAGTGTACATGATGTTGCTGTTTTGCTAGGCTGAATCTATTATTTCGTGATGCTATATAAACATGTTGCTACTAATCATTCCATGCATAATCTGGAGATGTTCGATAAATATGTTTTGATCTACATGTCATCCTCTATCCATTCATGCCCCTGGTTGTATTTATAGCTTGCTGTAGCTTGTTCATATCTTGCTCCAAAGTTGCTTCATAATGTTGCTGTCAGCCTGTTAACATTAAGTTCAGTTGTTTCCATGTGTTTTCCTAGTGATCCATGCACCCTATGAACTAGCTATTGCCATGCTTAGCTTCAAAAATATGTCTTCTTACTATTGGTTGCCTTGCCATGCTATTTATTGCTCTGTGGTGAGTGGTACAAGCTCATCTACATGCCTTCATAATTCTGTTTCTGCCATGTTTGAATCTGTAATATAACTTGCCATGTTTACGTGGGTGCCATCATATTTTTCTGATCCTTTTTGGCTTATGGTCACTAAGGGACATTTGATCTATGCATTTAGTAGATTCATGCCATGCCTTTGTTTGCCATGATAAATTCCTGTAACATGTTGTTTGATAGCTCTAAACATTGCATCCTGATGTTATTTTCTGCAAAGTCTGAAATTGTTATTGTTTGCAATCTTACCACGTGTGTTTGAGCATGTTCTATTGATTTCTGGAGATAGCTCAGTGTTCATGTTTTGTTATGCTTTACCTGTACATCATGTCCATGTCTTTTGTTTTTATGTTGAGATGCTGTAGCATGTTGTTTTGATGCTTGCAATATGCCTACTTGCTGTTTTGGACAGATTATTGTTATAACTTGTTTAATGTGTATGTGTTGAACCTTTGCTCCGTTTTGAGTGTGCTCTATATGAAACTTGCTTGATTTTGCATGTAGCTTCATATTATCATGTTGCCTCCTTGTTTTGGTGTGTTTGCTTGATGTTTGGGTGCATTTTGCTTCAATGCCATGTTTAACTTGTTTTGCTCATATCTTCTAGGCCGTAGCTCCGAACTAAATGAACTTTATATGTAACTTGACTAGAATCTCGTGTGGATCATCTTTGTGCATCTTAACTTGATGTTTAACTACTTGAACATAAAGTCTATTCAGATCTGGACCAATTTCGAAATATGCATATGAGGACTTACTGGAATTGTCATATGTTGTTCCCGGCCTCATTTAAACTTGCCTTGATGTGTTGTTCTTGTTTGCATCATCTCTTGCCATGAGTAGCTTCATGTAGTCTTGTCATGCACCATGCTAGTTTGTGCATCATGCCTTGTTCATGTGTGGTGTGTTTACCATGTTGTGTGCTTCTTTTCGATAGTTCTTGTTTCCGTTGTGATCGTGAGGATTCGTTCATCTACGCTTGGTTCGGCTTCATCCGTTCGTCTTCTTTATGGACTCGTTCTTCTTCCTTGCGGGATTTTAGGCAAGATGACCGCTACCCTGGATCTCACTACTATCATTGCTATGCTAGTTGCTTCATTCTATCACTTTGCTGCATTACCTATCTTATGCTCATCAAGCCATCCCAAATTGCCATGAGCCTCTAACCTTTGACACCTTTCCTATGCAAACCGTTGTTTGGCTATGTTACCGCTTTTGCTTAGCCCCTCTTATAGCGTTGCTAGTTGCAGGTGAAGTTGAAGATTTCTCCATGGTGGACAGGATTTTGGTTGGGATATCACAATATCTCTTATATTATTAATGCATCTATATACTTGGTAAAGGGTGGAAGACTCGGCCTTTTGCCTAGTGTTTTGTTCCACTCTTTCCGCCCTAGTTTCTGTCATACCGGTGTTATGTTCCCGGAGTTTGCATTCCTTACGTGGTCGGGTGATTTATTGAACCCCCTTGACAGTTCGCTCTGAATAAAACTCCTCCAGCAAGGCCCAACCTTGGTTTTACCATTTGCCTCACCACCACCTACCCCTTTCCCTTGGGTCGGCCAACCCGAGGGTCATCTTTATTTTAGCCCCCCCCCCGGGCCAGTGCTTGTCTAAGTGTTGGTCCGAACCGAGCGATGTCCGGCGCCCCTGGGCAACCAGGGTTTATGCCAACCCGACGTCTTGCTCATCAGGTGTGCCCTGAGAACGAGATATGTGCAGCTCCTATCGGGATTTGTCGGCACAGCGGGAGGTCTTGCTGGTCTTGTTTTACCATTGTCAAAAAGTCATGTAAACCGGGATTCCGAGTCTGATCGGGTCTTCCTGGGAGAAGGTCTATTCCTTCATTGATCGCGGGAGCTTGTCATGGGCTAAGTTGGGACACCTCTGCACGGTATAATCTTTCGAAAGCCGTGCTTGCGGTTATAGGCAGATGGGAATTTGTTAATGTCCAGTTGTAGATAACTTGACACCAGATCCGAATTAAAACGCATCAACCGCGTGTGTAGCCATGATGGTCTCTGCTCGGCGGAGTCCGGGAAGTGAACACGGTTTCTGGGTTATGTTTGACGTAAGTAGGAGTTCAGGATCACTTCTTGATCATTGCTAGTTGACGACCGTTCCTTTTGCTCTCTTCTCGCTCTTATTTGCGTATGCTAGCCACCATATATGCTTAGCCGCTACTGCAGCCTCATCACTTTACCCCTTCCATTCCTATTAAGCTTTGCTAGTCTTGATACCCATGGTAATGGGATTGCTGAGTCCTCGTGGCTCACAGATTACTACAACAACAGTTGCAGGTACAGGTTTATGCGATGATCATGACACGAGAGCGATGCTTGCTTGCGTTGAGTTCTTCTTCTGCTTCTTCGATCAGGGGATAGGTTCCAGGTCAGCAGCCTGGGCTAGCAGGGTGGATGTCGTTTGAGTTTCTGTTTATGTTTCATCCGTAGTCGGATGTTGCTCTTTTGTATTGTGATGTTGTATTCGTGTGGCATTGTATGCCTCTTGTATGTATCCCCATATATTATGTAATGTTGATGTAATGATATCCACCTTGCAAAAGCATTTCAATATGCGGGTCTATCCTTGGTGGGACCTTCGAGTTCCTTTTGGATAGGGTCACATATTGGGCGTGGCAAGTTGGTATCAGAGCCTCGACCGACCCTAGGAGCCCGCTTGATTGATCGTGTAGTCTGGCCGTTGTTGAGTCTAGAAGAAAACTGTTTTCGGAGTCTAGTTATATCGGAGAGTAGGAATTCTTTTTACTCCTCTGCCCCTTCATCGCTCTGGTCAGGAATCTTGACGTAGGTGTTTTGAATTACTTCTCTTCCCCTTCAAATTTTTCTTTAGGTTCACGCAGTTGGTTTTCCGATCTTTGTTCCTCAACTCTTTTGATCCGGTGCATTTCTCATCAAGGTGATTCGACCCTCTCCGTTTTTGCAAGTTCAATCCTCAGTTGTTGTCTTTTCCCACCCGCCCACCCCTTCTTCTTCTCGGAACCGGAGTCCGTAATCGAGTATCCATCCTACTCGTGTGAAGCCTTTGCTTTCTTT
>NC_057810.1:413670646-413673116 GCF_018294505.1 Triticum aestivum
CCGCCCTCCCACCCTTTTCTTCCCGGAGTCTGTCTCTCTCTCGACCATCTATCTCATTCGTGCGGAATTTCTTCAGTCTTTCGTAAATTAATTCAAACGGTGAATTCTCGTCTTGTTCGTCATTTTTCATCCCTTTCTTTTTCCGGTGGACCCAGTTCAAGTATTCGGTGTTGATCATATTCTTTCCCTCGGATCAAGTGTTTTCCCTGCTCGTTCGCCTCTCGCCAGTTTATCCTTCTGGAGTAATCAAGACATCTCAGGAGATTCGTCTGTGTTCCAATTAATTCGAGGTTGTCACCTCATTTAAATATTTCAATTGTTCCGGTGCATCATCTATCTGTTCATCATCCTTTTTCAACGGTGTTTTCTCTTCAGTGGGCCCTAACCCACAGGGCTTCTAAACTACTACTCCATCCTGGTTTATTCCTCACCATTGTAATTTGTGCTAAATTTTGACCAAAGATTTAACTGATAAAATGTTACTCCCTCCGTCTAGGTGTGTAAGTCATCTTACGAAAACCAAATAATCCCAAAACACTTAGGCGCGGTGCATTAACTTCTACCTCGTTTCTTGTTTCTTGACATATCAACCAATAAGAGATAAAGAGTGTGCATGCTTTTAATGACTTGAGATATCAAACATGACATGCAGTGGTTAGTTCATTGCATGCAATACTATTAATTAGCAAATAAACATTAACGTTTCTGTTTTTCTCCTCCTCCTTGGTCATGGTGCACAACCTAAGATGACTTACTCACCTAGACGGATGGAGTAGTGCATGTGACATGCACTAACATTTCATTAGTTAAATTTATGATCAAAATTTGACATAGATTACAATGGGGACCAATAAACCAGGACGGAGGTAGTAGTTATGGGATTACTAATCTAGAAGCCTAAAAGAACTGGCCCCTGGTACTCCTACTAGTAGTAGTACTCAAATTGGAATTCCAATTGCACGGCACAACTTGTTAGGCAAAAAAATTCGATACAGGGTGTAGGAAGTGGTTTGGGAATTTGCATGCCTTTCCAACCAGTGATACTCCATACAAAGTATGATAGAGAAATAACCATAGAGAAGGAAGCTAAAAGTAAACAATCAAACGAGCATTTTTGCATTTGTTTTGCATTGAATCGTTTCACAAGCTTGACTAGTGTTGTTTTTCTACTTTTACAAAAACCGCATCGTAATGTTAAAACATGCATTTGCACGTACATAAGTAATCCCTCCGTCTAGGTGTATAAGTATTCCCTCCTTCTTGGTCACGGTGCACAACCAAAGATGACTTATTGACCTGGACGGAGGGAGTAGCACAGTCTGCAAGCATATATCGAGAGAGACATGTAGTGCGATAGTATATAGTAAAGTTTGTGCTATATGCACGTACTTGCAAAATGCGTACGAATACACAAGGTTTCCAAACTTTCCCTTTTACATACTTAATTAAGGACGCTAAAAATTCCTGAACGTCCGGGATTTATCATTTGTGTCCCAAAACTAATGAGATTGCCTTACGAAACAAAAATTATACTCCTCCTAAAAGCCACGGCGCTCGCAGGAGCTCTTGCAGCGCGCCACGAGTGCCTTGGTGCGCGGCCGTTTCCCAGCGGGCCGACACAACGCCTCTTCCTCAGCATCGCAACTCGCGTGGTGCTGATTGGCGGCTTGCCAGCGGGCGAGCGCAATCTCACCGGTGTGGTGATCCGGCGCCAACAGGTAGTCCTCCTCGCTGGAAGCGTGCACCTGGTCCACGTACCACCAAGCGCAGATGAGGCGCTTGGGCCCAACTGCATTCAGGGCATCGGCATGGGCGTCCTCCGCCACCCTCACTATAACGCCCCGGATTCGATGCTCCAGGTGTCCGCCAGTTATTTGCCGTTGTTGCCATGTCATTTGCTTGCGTGTTGCATTTTGCCATGTCATCATGTGCATTTCATTTTGCATACGTGTTCGTCTCATGCATCCGGGCATTTTCCCCGTTGTCCGTTTTGCAATCCGGTGCTCCTATGTCCTCCGGCGTTCCCCTTTTGTCTCTCATTGTGAGTGGGTGTTGAACGTTCTCGGAATGGACCGAGTCTTGCCAAGTGGCCTTGGTACACCACCGGTAGACCACCTGTCAAGTTTCGTGCCATTTGGAGGTCGTTTGGTACTCCAACGGTTAACCGGGTAACCGTAAAGCCCCTCTCTCTTTGCAGCCCAACACCCCTTCCAAACTGGCCCAAAACCCATCTAACTCCCCTCCATGCTCTCGGTCGTTCGATCACGATCGCGTGGGCGAAAACCGCTCCTCATTTGGACTCTCCTAGCTCCCTCTATCTATAAATATGCCCATCCCCCCGAAATTCGCGGTCTAATCCACCCCTAACCCTAGCCCCGCTCCTCTCCGCGCCGCCGAACACGTCTGGATCCGACCGGACACGTCCGCCCCGCCGCGCCCGAGCCAGTCAGGCGCCGCCACGTGGCCTCCG
>NC_057810.1:413673632-413676806 GCF_018294505.1 Triticum aestivum
GTTTCCCTGCCGCCCGAGTCGCCTCGCCTCCCGCCGGAGCGCCCGCGCGGCCCCGACATCCCTCCGCCGCCTCGGTTCCGCCAACCGGCGACCCCGCGCCTCGCCATCGCCCGGATCCGGCCAACTCCGGCCAGATCCTGCAACCCCCGCGCCTTCCCCGGCGTTCCTCGTCGCGCCCCGCCGTCCGCGTCTTTGCCCTGCCTTGCCGGAGCCTCCAGCGCCGCCGCCACCATGGATCGGGAGGTCCCGATCCAGACAACGCCGCCCAGCCTCGCGCGCCCCGCGTGGGCCCCGGCCTCCTCTCGTGGGCCCGGCCTGCTTCATCCGGCCCAGCCCAAGCCTCCCACCGCCGGCCTGCCTCCTCCTCTGCAATGGGCCGAGCCCGATGGGTGAGCCCGCATATCCCCCGCCCCGTGCACACTTTAGCTAAGATGCGCTCACTTCGTTTTTTTCCGGAAAAATGACCAAGTCCCCGTTTCTGTGTAATTTTCATGCCATGTTCATGCCATCACATCTCTGCATCCGTAGCTCCGTTTCGTGCGTGTTATGTGTCAAATTGTTCGTCTCAATGAGTACATCATTTCATTCCATTGCATCATATTCATTTGAGTTCATCTTGATGCCTGAATCATCATTGTAAGAGTGCTTCATAATGTTTTCTGCTGTCTGCTAACAGAACGAGCTCTTTTGTCATTTTCGCCATGATTGATGTGTGCATCCTATGAGGTTGATGTCTAAAAGTGTCTTGAACTATGCCATGTCTTCTTTACAGAGGTGCTTACCATGTATTTTTGTGATCAATGTGGTGACTAGCACAAGCATGCAAACTAGGCATCGTGATGTTGCTGATTTTAGTCCCTGTTCTGCTGTTATTTTCATGCCATGTAAACTTGATGCTACAGAGAGATCCATGCATATTTTGAGATACTTCAGTAAGGATGTTTTGAACATGTGGTTATTGTCTATCCATTAATGCCTCTTGTTGCAATTATGGAGTAGTCTAGCATGTCATTTGAGTGCTCTACTTTTCCTTCAAAATGTTTCCTGGCAGATTGTTTACTTGTTATTCAATTTGGCCAAGGATGCTATATTTGATCCTTGCATGCTATGGACTTGTTCTTGCCTTGGTTGGTCACATAAACATGTCTTCTTGATGATGCTATGCTTATCTTGTCATGCAATGACTTGTGCTGAGTAAATCGAGCTTGTTAAGTAGTGTACATGATGTTGCTGTTTTGCTAGGCTGAATCTGTTATTTCGTGATGCTATATAAACATGTTGCTACTAATCATTCCATGCATAATCTGGAGATGTTCGATAAATATGTTTTGATCTACATGTCATCCTCTATCCATTCATGCCCCTGGTTGTATTTATAGCTTGCTGTAGCTTGTTCATATCTTGCTCCAAAGTTGCTTCATAATGTTGCTGTCAGCCTGTTAACATTAAGTTCAGTTGTTTCCATGTGTTTTCCTAGTGATCCATGCACCCTATGAACTTGCTATTGCCATGCTTAGCTTCAAAAATATGTCTTCTTACTATTGGTTGCCTTGCCATGCTATTTATTGCTCTGTGGTGAGTGGTACAAGCTCATCTACATGCCTTCATAATTCTGTTTCTGCCATGTTTGAATCTGTAATATAACTTGCCATGTTTACGTGGGTGCCATCATATTTTTCTGATCCTTTTTGGCTTATGGTCACTAAGGGACATTTGATCTATGCATTTAGTAGATTCATGCCATGCCTTTGTTTGCCATGATAAATTCCTATAACATGTTGTTTGATAGCTCTAAACATTGCATCCTGATGTTATTTTCTGCAAAGTCTGAAATTGTTATTGTTTGCAATCTTACCACGTGTGTTTGAGCATGTTCTATTGATTTCTGGAGATAGCTCAGTGTTCATGTTTTGTTATGCTTTACCTGTACATCATGTCCATGTCTTTTGTTTTTATGTTGAGATGCTGTAGCATGTTGTTTTGATGCTTGCAATATGCCTACTTGCTGTTTTGGACAGATTATTGTTATAACTTGTTTAATGTGTATGTGTTGAACCTTTGCTCCGTTTTGAGTGTGCTCTATATGAAACTTGCTTGATTTTGCATGTAGCTTCATATTATCATGTTGCCTCCTTGTTTTGGTGTGTTTGCTTGATGTTTGGGTGCATTTTGCTTCAATGCCATGTTTAACTTGTTTTGCTCATATCTTCTAGGCCGTAGCTCCGAACTAAATGAACTTTATATGTAACTTGACTAGAATCTCGTGTGGATCATCTTTGTGCATCTTAACTTGATGTTTAACTACTTGAACATAAAGTCTATTCAGATCTGGACCAATTTCGAAATATGCATATGAGGACTTACTGGAATTGTCATATGTTGTTCCCGGCCTCATTTAAACTTGCCTTGATGTGTTGTTCTTGTTTGCATCATCTCTTGCCATGAGTAGCTTCATGTAGTCTTGTCATGCACCATGCTAGTTTGTGCATCATGCCTTGTTCATGTGTGGTGTGTTTACCATGTTGTGTGCTTCTTTTCGATAGTTCTTGTTTCCGTTGTGATCGTGAGGATTCGTTCATCTACGCTTGGTTCGGCTTCATCCGTTCGTCTTCTTTATGGACTCGTTCTTCTTCCTTGCGGGATTTTAGGCAAGATGACCGCTACCCTGGATCTCACTACTATCATTGCTATGCTAGTTGCTTCATTCTATCACTTTGCTGCATTACCTATCTTATGCTCATCAAGCCATCCCAAATTGCCATGAGCCTCTAACCTTTGACACCTTTCCTATGCAAACTGTTGTTTGGCTATGTTACCGCTTTTGCTTAGCCCCTCTTATAGCGTTGCTAGTTGCAGGTGAAGTTGAAGATTTCTCCATGGTGGACAGGATTTTGGTTGGGATATCACAATATCTCTTATATTATTAATGCATCTATATACTTGGTAAAGGGTGGAAGACTCGGCCTTTTGCCTAGTGTTTTGTTCCACTCTTTCCGCCCTAGTTTCTGTCATACCGGTGTTATGTTCCCGGAGTTTGCATTCCTTACGCGGTCGGGTGATTTATGGAACCCCCTTGACAGTTCGCTCTGAATAAAACTCCTCCAGCAAGGCCCAACCTTGGTTTTACCATTTGCCTCACCACCACCTACCCCTTTCCCTTGGGTCGGCCAACCC
>NC_057810.1:413676889-413678344 GCF_018294505.1 Triticum aestivum
CCAGTGCTTGTCTAAGTGTTGGTCCGAACCGAGCGATGTCCGGCGCCCCCTGGGCAACCAGGGTTTATGCCAACCCGACGTCTTGCTCATCAGGTGTGCCCTGAGAACGAGATATGTGCAGCTCCTATCGGGATTTGTCGGCACAGCGGGAGGTCTTGCTGGTCTTGTTTTACCATTGTCAAAAAGTCATGTAAACCGGGATTCCGAGTCTGATCGGGTCTTCCTGGGAGAAGGTCTATTCCTTCGTTGATCGCGGGAGCTTGTCATGGGCTAAGTTGGGACACCTCTGCACGGTATAATCTTTCGAAAGCCATGCTTGCGGTTATAGGCAGATGGGAATTTGTTAATGTCCAGTTGTAGATAACTTGACACCAGATCCGAATTAAAACGCATCAACCGCGTGTGTAGCCATGATGGTCTCTGCTCGGCGGAGTCCGGGAAGTGAACACGGTTTCTGGGTTATGTTTGACGTAAGTAGGAGTTCAGGATCACTTCTTGATCATTGCTAGTTGACGACCGTTCCTTTTGCTCTCTTCTCGCTCTTATTTGCGTATGCTAGCCACCATATATGCTTAGCCGCTACTGCAGCCTCATCACTTTACCCCTTCCATTCCTATTAAGCTTTGCTAGTCTTGATACCCATGGTAATGGGATTGCTGAGTCCTCGTGGCTCACAGATTACTACAACAACAGTTGCAGGTACAGGTTTATGCGATGATCATGACACGAGAGCGATGCTTGCTTGCGTTGAGTTCTTCTTCTGCTTCTTCGATCAGGGGATAGGTTCCAGGTCAGCAGCCTGGGCTAGCAGGGTGGATGTCGTTTGAGTTTCTGTTTATGTTTCATCCGTAGTCGGATGTTGCTCTTTTGTATTGTGATGTTGTATTCGTGTGGCATTGTATGCCTCTTGTATGTATCCCCATATATTATGTAATGTTGATGTAATGATATCCACCTTGCAAAAGCATTTCAATATGCGGGTCTATCCTTGGTGGGACCTTCGAGTTCCTTTTGGATAGGGTCACATATTGGGCGTGGCAAGTTGGTATCAGAGCCTCGACCGACCCTAGGAGCCCGCTTGATTGATCGTGTAGTCTGGCCGTTGTTGAGTCTAGAAGAAAACTGTTTTCGGAGTCTAGTTATATCGGAGAGTAGGAATTCTTTTTACTCCTCTGCCCCTTCATCGCTCTGGTCAGGAATCTTGACGTAGGTGTTTTGAATTACTTCTCTTCCCCTTCAAATTTTTCTTTAGGTTCACGCAGTTGGTTTTCCGATCTTTGTTCCTCAACTCTTTTGATCCGGTGCATTTCTCATCAAGGTGATTCGACCCTCTCCGTTTTTGCAAGTTCAATCCTCAGTTGTTGTCTTTTCCCACCCGCCCACCCCTTCTTCTTCTCGGAACCGGAGTCCGTAATCGAGTATCCATCCTACTCGTGTGAAGCCTTTGCTTTCTTT
>NC_057810.1:413678478-413680949 GCF_018294505.1 Triticum aestivum
CCGCCCTCCCACCCTTTTCTTCCCGGAGTCTGTCTCTCTCTCGACCATCTATCTCATTCGTGCGGAATTTCTTCAGTCTTTCGTAAATTAATTCAAACGGTGAATTCTCGTCTTGTTCGTCATTTTTCATCCCTTTCTTTTTCCGGTGGACCCAGTTCAAGTATTCGGTGTTGATCATATTCTTTCCCTCGGATCAAGTGTTTTCCCTGCTCGTTCGCCTCTCGCCAGTTTATCCTTCTGGAGTAATCAAGACATCTCAGGAGATTCGTCTGTGTTCCAATTAATTCGAGGTTGTCACCTCATTCAAATATTTCAATTGTTCCGGTGCATCATCTATCTGTTCATCATCCTTTTTCAACGGTGTTTTCTCTTCAGTGGGCCCTAACCCACAGGTCTTTTCCCAGGATCTTACCTGACTCTTCTAATTTCCCCGGAGTTATTCTCAATTCTTTTCAAAGTTGTGACGTAAGAATGGATTTCATCAGTCACATGCCTTTTCCAAGATCGATTTCAAATCATTTCATTGTTGGCTCAACCTCTTCGCTTTTCATTCTCCCGGAGTATCTCAGTAATTTCGTTGGTGTTTCTCGTCGTCTTTTGAAGACCGAAGAAGAGTTTTCCTCTAAATTTTGCCCCTTCTCCCGAAGATTCATGGTTCTAGCTTCTTGTTACCCTCTCGATTTATTCCATTTGTCAGTTATTCTTTTCTCACCTATCCGGAGTTGGTCAGAAGTTGTTTTTCCGTTTCTTTTCACCGGAGGCCATCGTTCCAGTTATCATTCTCTATTTATCTCGGTGCTCCGTTCAAGTGTTCTTTAATCAGCTCGAGCTCTTCCGGTTCTCTTGTATCTAAATCCCCTCTTGCTTATTGGTTCTTCTAATTATTCCCGGCGATTCAGTCTCTTTCATCAGTCATTTTCAATTCTTACGGTGGTTCCTTCAGACTCCTTTTCATTTGTTATCATATTAATCCATTCCTTCTTTCAATCCTGCCGGTGGTTCATGAAGACTTTCTCAAGTTTTGTGCTATATCCCTTCTCAAATCCTTTTCAAGAAGAATAAGTAGTAGGTGAAATCCATTGCTAGTCATCAATTTAATTTGATGAAGGATAAGCATACAATAAATCTTATTCTTATTTCATCCAAGCAATCAATCCTTTTCTTCGGAGTTTGTTTTTGATGAATATATTATAGTTCCAAGTTCTTTCATCTTTTCTTTCCGGAGTTCAAATTTCCTCGGTCATTTCGTCGGAACCTCCATCTTAATCATCGCAAGGCTCATCTTATTCTTTTCATTATTCAATTCTATCTCATCATCCTTTTGTTACCGGAGTTCTTCATGGTGGCTCGTCATGATTTAATTCATTCTTCAAGAATTCATCAAGATTCTTGTCGGTGGAGGTCAAGTATCTTTTCTTCTCGCGTCTTGAAGCGCAAATAATTCTTCATTTTCTTCTGAAGTGGAGTTTTGCATTTCTTCGTTCTTCTCAGATATTCAAATCCGTTCAACCTTTCCTTCTAAGTTCTTTTCATTCAACTCTTTCAATTCTTCCGAAGGCTTTGCATTGTTCATCTCGTCAAGTGCCATCCCATCTTGTGAAGTTCGTGTTCTATTCTTTCCTTGTTCAACCGGAGTGCTGCCTAAATCCTTTTAGTCTTATTCGTTTCTTATCTCGTTCTAACCGGAGTGCTTTCATAGTCTATCTGATTCCGTGGGCCTTCGATTCTTGTCATTCTCGTCGTTCCCCTCTTCTTCTCAAGTGCTCTCGATTCTTTGCTTCTTCTCTTGAGTTCTTGTTTCACCTCATCCCTTTTTCTCTTCCGTCTCGGTCCTAAGATCTCGGGACGAGATCTCTTGTTAGTGGAGGAGTGTTGTAACGCCCCGGATCCGATGCGCCAGGTGTCCGCCAGTTATTTGCCGTTGTTGCCATGTCATTTGCTTGCGTGTTGCATTTTTCCATGTCATCATGTGCATTTCATTTTGCATACGTGTTCGTCTCATGCATCCGGGCATTTTCCACATTGTCCGTTTTGCAATCCGGCGCTCCTATGTCCTCCGGCGTTCCCCTTTTGTCTCTCGTTGTGAGTGGGTGTTGAACGTTCTCGGAATGGACCGAGTCTTGCCGAGTAGCCTTGGTACACCACCGGTAGACCGCCTGTCAAGTTTCGTGCCATTTGGAGGTCGTTTGGTACTCCAACGGTTAACCGGGTAACCGTAAAGCCCCTCTCTCTTTGCATCCCAACACCCCTTCCAAACTGGCCCAAAACCCATCTAAATCCCCTCCATGCTCTCGGTCGTTCGATCACGATCGCATGGGCGGAAACCGCTCCTGATTTGGACTCTCCTAGCTCCCTCTATCTATAAATATGCCCATCCCCCCGAAATTCGCGGTCTAATCCACCCCTAACCCTAGCCCCTCTCCTCTCCGCGCCGCCGGACACGTCCGGATCCGACCGGACACGTCCGCCCC
>NC_057810.1:413681300-413690447 GCF_018294505.1 Triticum aestivum
CTCCCCGCGCGCCGCCAGCCCTCGTCGCCCGGCGCCGGCGACCTCCGCCGTCGTTTCCCCAGCGCCCGAGTCGCCTCACCTCCCGCCGGAGCGCCCGCGCCGCGCCAACGTCCCTCCGCCGCCTTGGTTCCGCCAACCGGCGACCCCGCGCCTCGCCATCGCCCAGATCCGGCCAACTCCGGCCAGATCCGGCAGCCCCCGCGCCGTCCCCGGCGTTCCTCGTCACGCCCCGCTGTCCGCGTCTTCGCCCCGCCTCGCCGGAGTCTCCAGCGCCTCCGCCACCATGGCTCGGGAGGTCCCGATCCAGATGACGCCGCCCAGCCTCGCGCGCCCCGCGTGGGCCCCAGCCTCCTCTCGTGGGCCCGGCCTGCTTCATCCGGCCCAGCCCAAGCCTCCCACCGCCGGCCTGCCTCCTCCTCTGCAATGGGCCGAGCCCGATGGGTGAGCCCGCATATCCCCCGCCCCGTGCACACTTTAGCTAAGATGCGCTCACTTCATTTTTTTCCGGAAAAATGACTAAGTCCCCGTTTCTGTGTAATTTTCGTGTCATGTTCATCCATCACATTTCTGCATCTGTAGCTCCGTTTCGTGCGTGTTATATGTCAAATTGTTCGTCTCAACGAGTACATCATTTCATTCCATTGCATCATATTCATTTGAGGTCATCTTGATGCCTGAATCATCGTTGTAAAAGTGCTTCATAATGTTTTCTGCTGTCTGGTAACAGAACGAGCTCTTTTGTCATTTTTGCCATGATTGATGTGTGCGTCCTATGAGATTGATGTCTAAATGTGTTTTAAACTATGCCATGTCTTCTTTACAGAGGTTCTTACCATGTATTTTTGTGATCAATGTGGTGACTAGCACAAGCATGCAAACTAGGCATCGTGATGTTGCTGATTTTAGTCCCTGTTCTGCTGTTATTTTGATGCCATGTAAACTTGATGCTACAGAGAGATCCATGCATATTTTGAGATACTTCAGTAAGGATGTTTTGAACATGTGGTTATTGTCTATACATTCATGCCTCTTTTTGCAATTATGGAGTAGTCGAGCATGTCATTTGAGTGCTCTACTTTTGCTTTAAAATGTTTCCTGGCAGATTGTTTACTTATTCAATTTGGCCAAGGATGCTATAGTTGATCCTTGCATGCTATGGACTTGTTCTTGCCTTGGTTGGTTACATAAACATGTCTTCTTGATGATGCTATGCTTATCTTGTCATGCAGTGACTTGTGGTGAGTGAATCGAGCTTGTTAAGTAGTGTACATGATGTTGCTGTTTTGCTAGGCTGAATCTGTTATTTCGTGATGCTATATAAACATGTTGCTACTAATCATTCCATGCATAATCTGGAGATATTCTATAAATATGTTTTGATCTACATGTCATACTCTATCCATTCATGCCCCTGTTTGCATTTATAGCTTGTTGTAGCTTGTTCATATCTTGCTCCAAAGTTGCTTCATAATGTTGCTGTCAGCCTGTTAACATTAAGTTCAGTTGTTTCCATGTGTTTTCCTAGTGATCCATGCACCCTATGAACTTGCTATTGCCATGCTTAGCTTCACAAATATGTCTTCTTACTGTTGGTTGCCTTGCCATGCTATTTATTGCTCTGTGGTGAGTGGTACAAGCTCATCTACATGCCTTCATAATTCTGTTTCTGCCATGTTTGAATCTGTAATATAACTTGCCATGTTTACGTGGGTGCCATCATATTTTTCTGATCCTTTTTGGCTTATGGTCACTAAGGGACATTTGATCTATGAATTTAGTAGATTCATGCCATGCCTTTGTTTGCCATGATAAGTTCCTGTAACATGTTGTTTGATAGCTCTAAACATTGCATCGTGATGTTATTTTCTGCAAAGTCTGAAATTGTTATTGTTTGCAATCTTACCACGTGTGTTTGAGCATGTTCTATTGATTTCTGGAGATAGCTCAGTGTTCATGTTTTGTTATGCTTTACCTGTACATCATGTACATGTCTTTTGTTTTTATGTTGAGATGCTGTAGCATGTTGTTTTGATGCTTGCAATATGCCTAGTTGCTGTTTTGGACAGATTGTTGTTATAACTTGTTTAATGTGTATGTGTTGAACCTTTGCTCCGTTTTGAGTGTGCTCTATAAGAAACTTGCTTGATTTTGCATGTAGCTTCATATTATAATGTTGCATCCTTGTTTTGGTGTGTTTGCTTGATGTTTGGGTGCATTTTGCTTCAATGCCATGTTTAACTTGTTTTGCTCATATCTTCTAGGCCGTAGCTCCGAACTAAATGAACTTTATATGTAACTTGACTAGAATCTCGTGTAGATCATCTTTGTGCATCTTAACTTGATGTTTAACTACTTGAACATAAAGTCTATTCAGATCTGGACCAATTTCAAAATATGCATATGAGGACTTACCGGAATTGTCATATGTTGTTCCCGGCCTCATTTAAACTTGCCTTGATGTGTTGTTCTTGTTTGCATCATCTCTTGCCATGAGTAGCTTCATGTAGTCTTTTCATGCACCATGCTTGTTTGTGCATCATGCCTTGTTCATGTGTGGTGTGTTTACCATGTTGTGTGCTTCTTTTCGATAGTTCCTGTTTGCGTTGCGATCGTGAGGATTCGTTCATCTACGCTTGGTTTGGCTTCATCCGTTCGTCTTCTTCATGGACTCGTTCTTCTTCCTTGCGGGATTTCAGGCAAGATGACCACTACCTTGGATCTCACTACTATCATTGCTATGCTAGTTGCTTCATTCTATCGCTTTGCTGCGTTACCTATCTTATGCTCATCAAGCCATCCCAAATTGCCATGAACCTCTAACCTTTGACACCTTTCCTATGCAAACCGTTGTTTGGCTATGTTACCGCTTTTGCTCAGCCCCTCTTATAGTGTTGCTAGTTGTAGGTGAAGTTGAAGATTTCTCCATGGTGGACAGGATTTTGGTTGGGATATCACAATATCTCTTATATTATTAATGCATCTATATACTTGGTAAAGGGTGGAAGACTCGGCCTTTTGCCTAGTGTTTTGTTCCACTCTTGCCGCCCTAGTTTCCATCATACCGGTGTTATGTTCCCGGAGTTTGTGTCCCTTACGCGCTCGGGTGATTTATGGGACCCCCTTGACAGTTCGCTTTGAATAAAACTCCTCCAGCAAGGCCCAACCTTGGTTTTACCATTTGCCTCACCACCACCTACCCCTTTCCCTTGGGTCGGCCAACCCGAGGGTCATCTTTATTTTAGCCCCCCCCCCTCGGGCCAGTGCTTGTCTAAGTGTTAGTCCAAACCGAGCGATGTCCGGCGCCCCCTGGGCAACCAGGGTTTATGCCAATCCGACGTCTTGCTCATCCGGTGTGCCCTGAGAATGAGATATGTGCAGCTCCTATCGGGATTTGTCGGCACAGCGGGAGGTCTTGCTGGTCTTGTTTTACCATTGTCGAAAAGTCATGTAAACCGGGATTCCGAGTCTGATCGGGTCTTCCTGGGAGAAGGTCTATTCCTTCGTTGATCGCGAGAGCTTGTCATGGGCTAAGTTGGGACACCCCTGCAGGGTATAATCTTTCGGAAGCCGTGCCTGCGGTTATAGGCACATGGGAATTTGTTAATGTCCGGTTGTAGATAAATTGACACCATATCCGAATTAAAACGCATCAACCGCGTGTGTAGCCGTGATGGTCTCTTCTCCGCGGAGTCCGGGAAGTGAACACAGTTTCTGGGTTATGTTTGACGTAAGTAGGAGTTCAGGATCACTTCTTGATCATTGCTAGTTGACGACCGGTCCTTTTGCTCTCTTCTCGCTCTTATTTGCGTATGCTAGCCACCATATATGCTTAGCTGCTGCTGCAGCCTCATCACTTTACGCCTTCCTTTCCTATTAAGCTTTGCTAGTCTTGATACCCATGGTAATGGGATTGCTGAGTCCTCGTGGCTCACAGATTACTACAACAACAGTTGCAGGTACTGGTTTATGCGATGATCATGACGCGAGAGCGATGCTTGCTTGCGTTGAGTTCTTCTTCTGCTTCTTTGATCAGGGCATAAGTTCCACGTCGGCAGCCTGGGCTAGCAGGGTGGATGTCATTTGAGTTTCTGTTTATGTTTCATCCATAGTCGGATGTTGCTCTTTTGTATTGTGATGTTGTATTCGTGTGGCATTGTATGCCTCTTGTATGTATCCCCATATATTATGTAATGTTGATGTAATGATATCCACCTTGCAAAAGCGTTTCAATATGCGGGTCTATCCTTGGTGGGACCTTCTAGTTCCTTTTGGATAGTGTCGCATATTGGGTGTGACACTCACGCCCCTCGCAAGAGCATTCTACCAAAGAGCCAATTGCGTGACTTTCTCGGACGCGACATAGGCCTCCCAGGAAGCTTGTTCCGCAGTGCACTTCTCTTCCTCGGCCTTCTTCTCTGCCTCTATTTTGGCGCGCTCTGCTGGAGGCAAAGCCTCCCACAAGGCGACATCCATTTCTTTCCAAAGCTCCTCAAGGCTGGGGGGCTTGGCAGGTGGCGCAGCGTTCTCCTCGTAGTGGGGAGCCGACGCGTCCTTCGACGCGCGTGCTGGCGAGATTGGGAACACCGGCGCGTCCACCTCGACGCGTCGCGGCGAGGAGCGGAACACCGACGCGTCCTCCTCGACTAGTGGCGACGAGGAACAAAACGGCGACGCGTCGTGTCGCGGCGAGGAGCAGAACACCGACGCGTCCTCCTCGACTAGTGGCGGTGAGGAACAGAATGATGACGTGTCGCGTAGCGACAAGGAGCGGAACACCAACGCGTCCACCTCGACTAGTGGCGGCGAGGAACGAAACGACGACGCGTGACCGTCCGTGCGGTGCAGCGAGGGGCTCCTAGGGCTTGGAGGGATGATGCCATGGTTGTCGACGTGAGAGGGAGGGGGAGGAGATAGCGATGAACGTGAACTTGAGGGGGAGGAGATAGCAATGTCGTGGGAGGCGCAGTATTTATAGCGAGCAATGGCACACCTACATAAGTTATGGACTGAGTTGCACTGACTTAACTGCAGGTCCAATTGCATCACTGACATGTGGGCCAGACCCCTGTTGGGCCCATATGTCAGTGACCCAATGCACCTGCAGTTAAGTCACAACTACGTGGGCATATTTGTTGGAGTAAATTACGGGGGAGCGAAGGGGTGGAAATATTGCTGGTCACACCGAATTGGACGAGCATGTGGGGAGGAGAGTCATGCATGCAGATTTTTTCACATGGGGTGGAGTGGTGGGACCGCCGGAGGGAGAAGGAGAGTTTGGCAGGCATATTGTTTCCACACATGGAGAGGAAAAGATTTGGAGACGAACGGGCTTCCTGCAAGTATGGGGAACGGTGCATAATAAGTCATCTTGCATGCCGGGCTAGGTATAGTCTCAAGTCATTAAAAACATACACGCCCCACACATGTTCATATTTCAAGGTGCACTAAATTATGGCATGCGATGATTAAGGCTGGCCATAATGGTGGTATCTTAGCTGGTATCATGCACACGGGAATAGCAAACATGCTGATGTGGCAAAGAATTAAAGAAGAGAGGGGGGTTAGAGTAACTAGTGTTCATGCATGCATTGGTAAACACATTTTTTTGAAGAACGACAGCACTAGTTGAGTACTTTTGCAAACTTCAAAAACTATTACACCGCCTCTACTTTCTTGCTAAGAGTAGGTGAAATTTTTGAATCGAGCCCTTTAAACTAGAAGGGAGGTAGTGGTACTCTAATAGCTAACCTTGTTGTGATGACAAGATAGGACATGGCACGCACCTGGACAGAGGAACTAGTCCGCATTGTGCATTTATGTTTTGTCTGAAGTCAATGTACCTCTACTTTCACCAGAGTTATAGAAAAATGTATCAACATTCACAATGTCAAATCAATATTTTTACACTCATTATAAAACGTAGTTCTTATACTCATTATAATCAGTATTGTAGATATTGAAACTTTTAGTATAAATTTGGTCATGGGATTTCATTGATGCCTATCAAAGCGTGGAGGAAGCGGAGCTTAGGGCTTGTATTGCCGGTCTCTACATATGTATTTCTCTTCATAATCCTGTAATTTTAGAGACTGATTGCGCTTTTGTGGTAGCGTCCCTTGCATCGGGGGACTATGACAGGTCTGCTATGCATGACCTGAAGATGAAAGCGTTGAGCATCTCGAAGTTGATCAACAATCTTCAATCATCAAAGATTAGCCGTTCGGCCAATAAGGTGGCACACTTAATCGCTAAGTATAGCTTTGACAATAGATTAGATGGTATTCTTGTAAATAACATACCGCCCTGTGAGGTGAACATTGTATCGAATGAGTGTACTAGTGTGGCTGGTTAATTAATATATGGTGGTGTTAAAAAAAGTATAAATTTGGTCAAACACTTTGCAAACGGTTGATGGGAGTAAAAAGGACCAGAGGGAGTATCATGCATGCAGAGTAGGCAAAAAAATTGCTCATTTATAGCCGGTCGAAGTCTCAAAGGGCGCGACCGCGCGGGGGAGGCGAAGGTCGTGGGAGGCGCGCGGTTGACGGAATTAAGTGAAGTTACATCCACGTGCCGGCATGGCATGCGAACAGGCAGAAGCTCTACCGTCAGGCCTACGATATGGGTCTAGTAGACATGACATCTAGTGGGTCCCGCATAGTTCTCAAGAACTCTTTGGGGGCTTGCAGCCGTTTATCCACCGGGCAAGCCAGCAACCCCACACCGTTCGCACGCCCTACTCATCCCCGTCTTCTACCTTACAACATTTCGCTCCCAGTCGTCCCATCCTTTCACATTAGTTCGCTCCTAGTTTTTGTGGGGTACAACAGTTCAACTTCTCCTAACCCTCCTCCAAAATCCATGGCCTCCAAAATCTCCATGGTCGCCACTGAGTACCAGGTTAGAGCCATCATCGACGATTAGTTCATCGTCATCTACACATGTGGATCCGCGACGGTGAAAGCATGGCTTGCTCGCTTCCTACGCATGTTCAACAGTTCAACGGATGAGTGGGTCGCTGGGCTAGATGTTGAGTACACCACAGTCCTGGGACGAGAGAAGGATCTAAAGGACGAAGAGAGGAAGAAGCCCGCCATGATCCAGGTTTGCTTACATAACGTTTGCTTGGTCTACCACATATGCCATGCTGATGTTGAGTACCAGGATTTTAAGAACTTCCTCAAGGACAAAAGAGTGAAATTCGTTACAGTAGGCTTTAAGAACGTCAGGGATTTCCTGCATCGGATAGGTCTCGTTATAGGCCAGCCCTTCGATCTCCAGAAGGCAAGCCTGGTGTCCTCCTCTCAACCTTCAATGCTGACCCTGGCAGCAGCCATGATTGATCCTTCGTACGCTAAACTGAAGAAACCTCCTCACGAGTTTCATCATGCATGGGAGTCGAAGACATTAGATGAAGATCACATCCTGTACGCAGCAATGGATGCCTACCTTTGTTTAAATATCTACAAGGGTTGGATGAAGAAGCAGAGCCCAGTGTCCGGTTCAAGCAAAAAAGCGTTGGCGAAGAGAAAGAGGAAGAGGGACGAGGACAAAGTTGAGGACGTGAACTCGGACTCCGAGTAGGTGGCAGTGCCGTCGCTCATGCTGGTTCTACTACAGTGTCAAGTGGACTAGTTGCTTAGTTTATTTTCACGGGTGTGTTGTGCTGAGGCCCCAGCAGAACTATGTTTAGTATGTTCTTTCTCGTTATTTGAACTCTTTAGTACGTACAGTAGTACTAGTACTATGTCTTACTACTGTTCTTCTTGCAACTGGTACTACTGCTCGTATCTTCGTGTTCCTACTGTACTTAATACGTTCGTACTAGTAGTATAATTTCGGTCAGTCGATTTGTGAAAGAAGTTCGACAGAGTGAAGGAAGAAGGCGGCAGAAGAGGTGGAAGAAGCACTTCTAGCCATCCATGTTGCATCAAACGGCTCACACTAGTCGACTGCCCGAAATTGCTCCTTCAGATTGCAGGATCCACGTGGCATTCAAGGTCTCGAAGGTAGATTCCGCGTCCGCACCCGGTTTGCGGGCTCGACCGACTACCACCGTGACAGCCACCATGCGCACCTCCTCCGCGCAGGCGGAGACGACAATGACATGCTAGTTCCTCCTCGCCGGCGTGCTAGAGCACGCGCTCATCCTCCTCTTCGTACGCTGCGTGCATAGGCGCGGCTCCACCAGCTGCTCACGTGCTTGGCAGCGCGGCGGCATTGCGAGGAGGGACTGCAGACGACGTGAGCGGGCGAGCCTTCGACTTCATGGCACAGGGATGGCGGCGACACGGCGGTGATGGGCGAGAAATTGTTGGCCAGAGCAGGCGGGCGCCAGCATGCGCAACGGCGGCGACGGCATATTGATGAGTGCACATGTGGGAGCTTACTTTAGTTTTATATAAGGTTGGTTAAACTTAAAAGAAAACCGTACTAGTACACGTAAACATTAGACTTAGGCAGCACTTTTATTAGTTAGTACCACAACCACAATATGGAATCATGTGCAAGCGCGTGAACCGCGGCCGTGCGGTCGATCGAACGGTGCGTCACCGTGTCGCGCTCGAAGGACATCCACCGAACCTTTTTGTGTGTGTAAAAACAATCCTCGAATATTACTCAACTTTTTTTCCTGGGAAAGTTCTTGACGCTGCAATATTTCCATATATTTGAATTTAGCTCCAGTTCGTGTTTATTTGGATTTGGACATTTTAGGTTCGCCCTAGTTTTTTTAATACTGATTTTGTGTGTGTGACTGAGAGAGAACGTGTGTATATGTCCATAGGTGTGTTGTGGGGAAGGGCAATGTGGAGACGGTGTGCGTGTGATACAGACATAGAGAGGTGTGAATGTGCAAATGATCATGCATGAGTGAGACATAGACAGATGCCGATACGTTGTGTATACATGAGAGAATGGTCTTCTAGTTTACTTGTGTGTGTGTGTGAGAGAGAGAGAGAGACAGAGAGAGGCAAAGAGAGAGAGAGAGGAGCATCCGTAACACAACAACCATCTCTCTCGATTCGTCCGTCCCTCGCACGGTCGCATGCAACACATGCATCAACGTGCACATTTTGACACCCTCACCCGGCCCCTGCCCACCTCAAGGCCCGCACAATCTCTTCGTGAATACCCATTTCTCTCCTT
>NC_057810.1:413690667-413794183 GCF_018294505.1 Triticum aestivum
CACACACACACACACACACACACAGAGAGAGAGAGAGAGAGAGAGAGACGCAGCACAACACACACACACTCCCCCGAGCACACAATTCATCCCCATCCAAGGTTATACGGCGACCACTCTCACTTGTGCTTCTTTGCACCCCAACATGCACAACACCTCAATCTTCAAAGAGGGCATCGAGCAGATCGAAGACGGCTTCCATGCCGAGGTAGAGAATCCGGGGTCATTTGGAAGCAGGGTGATGTGACGACGGCTGACCGACTCCTCCCCCCACCCTCTCTCTCTCTTGCACAAAATTACCAATCCCTCTCTCCCCCGCACAAAATTGTCAATCCCTCAACCCACGAGATCCTTCCCCTCTCGTCCATGTTTTTCTAGCTCTCTCATCAAACATGTTGTCTCTTCTCCTTCCATGTATACAGAATCCGGATGCACACACATCTCACGTATATTACATGTCTCCATCTTTCTCACAGACCTAACTTCTTCCTCTCTCTTTCTCTCTCTATCTTTCTCTGTCTCGTTAGGTTTGTCTCCTACTCTCTCGTCCACATACATACAATCTTTCCCGCCCTATCTGCTCCATCTTCAAAAGCTCTCTCTGCATGTTTCATTCACACATTGGGATATGTCAAAATGTTGCTTCTATAATGGCTGATGTAGAGTTATGGTTGTTTTTGTTGCATCCTACAAAGTAATAACTATGAAATGCATTTAGATTCTCATTTGACTGGGATTATGTGAGTTTGAGCATGTTGTGAAGTACTATAGACCTTGTATACATATTGGGATTCGACAATCATTGTAACTATTGAATTGTATAGACCATTACATTCGAAGTCAATAGCCTAATATATTTATTTCACAATTTCAACAAATGATTAGTTCACTACAAACTAAGAAAACAAATGTGTACTCCCTCCATTTTTATTTAAGTCCGTGTATTAGCATTGGTCAAAGTCAAGTTTTGTAAACTCTCAGAAAGCATATAACAAAAAATATTAACATATACAATAACAAATAAATACCATTAGATTCATTATTGAATGTACTTTCACATCATACATATTTGTTATGGTAAATGTTTATATTTTTCTATAAACTTGGTCAAACTTTAGGAAGTTTGACTTTGGTCAAACCTAATATGCAGAGTTTACTACTACTACTCGCTAGTTGCTTAGCCGAATCATTCAACACGCCACACGGGGAGTCCAGTGTCACAAAATTTTGAGGTCGGCTGGAAAATTTCCCGCGACCCTGATTCGAGCAGTGGGAAGTTACCATCATAGCCTTCGGAACAGGCCTACGGATGACGCTTGGTAGGGGGCTGTTTTCGTAACTTCAGGTTCACCCTACCCAGCCAACCCCACCTCGGCACCCAGAGTAGTACACCTGAATACTCCCCATTTTCTATCCCCACCGCAAAATAGACTTCACCACGGCACCACAGCCTTCGTGCTCCTCCCCTTTACATCGGCGCACTCCTCCACCGCAGCGCATCTGCCTCATCGATGACCTCGTACGCCGCACTGGAGCCGGTCCACCGTCGCCGTCGTACACGGAGCCTCTTCCCCGGCATCGTCTTCCACGATATCGGATCTGCTTCTCGGAAGCCGACACCAAGCGTAGAAGTACCACCGTCATGGACAATGAACTGAATCCCGTTGCCGACCATGACTCACAGAGGCCGCCGCGACCATCATTCTCCTCCTCGATTGGTAATGTGTGTATTGAATCACTTAGCAATACATGTGCAGTTCCAATTTTGTTCATACCTACCCTTCAAATTTCCTGGGTGCTATTGTTCCCATAAAAGTAATTGGTTATAGCCTCCATTGTCTAACAGAATATCAGCTTGTAATTGTGCGTCGCTCCTGTATCGCGTTGTGCTTGGGTAGGTTCTTCATCTGCAACCAGTAGTGTGGAAAATGATGGAAAGGTTTTTAGAACTAGCAAGATGCCCATGCGTTGCACGCATCAAGATGCATTTGTATGAGTAGTTTATCTTGTGGGAGAAAAGGATGAACGAGGGAAGGCCTTATTTGCAAATCTGGAGAGGCGTATGGGTATCTTTTTGCAAAATTCCCATTTGTTTCCTTCGTATCGGTCGGATATAAATCGGACGGCCTATATTGCAAGAAAAAAAAGTATAGAGAAAAAAAAGTAGACAATAAAGGAAGTAGAGATAAATATTAAATATTAAATATAACAGTAGAGAAGACAGTAGAGATAGCAGAGACGTCGGGAAAGGATCGCGCGCGCGGGGAAAAAGTGGCCGAGCGTGCGCTAGTTTTGGCGCGCGGCGTCTGGCGCGCTTTATAAAATCCAACGCCCTCCCACCGCTCTGTGCCTTGCCACCACTCTCTCCCCGCTCCGTGCCTCGCCACTGATCTCTCCCCGCTCATTTTCGCCTCGCCGTCGCCGCACCACCATGCCGCCACGTCGCCGGGAAACTTGGGGATACCGCGGCATCTGCGCGCGCCTCTCCGGCGGCTTCTCCGCCGAGATCAGGTTCCGCGGGATGCGCCTTGGCCTCGGAAATTTTGACACCGCCAACGAGGCCGCCCACGCATTCCGGTGGCCTCATAGAACATTGAACTTCCCCAACGTGCCGATGCAGGAGCGGGTGCAGGATCTCGCGCCTCAGCCGCGGCTTAGCACCGACGAAGATCGTCGCGACAACCGGAGGCGGGAGCACCGTCTCAGCATCGCCGAGATGGACGAGGAAGCGATGGCGTTGTGGCGCCAACACTTCCCATAGGACATCATCAACGAGCACGAGTTCTACGCGCAAAGGAGGGCGGAGAGGGATAAGAGGAGGGCGGAGCGAGCCGTCTATCGCGAGGACAAGCGTAGGCGAAAAGCGGACGCTCAATTCAACATGAGGCTAGGAGCAGCGTGCGCCTTGAGAATCCGACGACGATCGGTATCTTCACGCCTATAGTCAGACGTCGGAGGAGGACATCACCAAGGGGAGTCGGACGATGAGGAGTAGTTGAATTATGTTTTTTTATCTATCTATGCCGAGAACTATCCTCTACTCTATCTACTTCTCAATCTCAGCACTGTAAATGCTTTTTAAAGCGCCGCGCATTGTGATTCCGTTGGAGATGCTCTAACATGGCAGACGAGTGCTTTAATGTTGCCCACAAGATGCGCGAGTATTACTAATAGTATATTTTTCTTTCCATGTTGAGATTTTAAAACCACGAGTGCAAACATGCATAGGACCAATGAAGACCAAACACGGGATATTCGGGACATCTTCAAGGAGCGTGGTAAGTTAAAGAGGAGCTGCACCGAACCTGTAAAACGAGCTTTGGTAAGTAACACCCTTTCAATTACTTTCGTGTAGCCTCGTGTTCTTCGATGTGTATATGTTGTAGTTTCTGTTTCTCTTAAGCGTGGTGTTCTTCGATGTGTAATAAGAAGAGTCTTAATCGTCCTAATGCTTTCGTTTTTAGCTTGATGTAGGAAGTGGGTGTTCTCACCTTGTAGTCTGTTTTTATATTTTTTTTCCTTTTGAATTCACTTCTCCGAGTTCTGTTTATCTGGCTTCTACTAAATGGATCTAGGTTGCTCTGAGTATTGATCTAAAAAAGAAGTAACTTCATGTCAGGATGCAGTTCCTGCAAGGAGGGAAGTATGGTCAACCTCAAGATCATGTTTCCAAAATGAGGCTGGATTACACACAAGGTGCCAGTTCCCTAATGATGTTGGATTAGACACAAGGTGCAAATTCCCAGCTGATGCTGGATTACACACAAGCCAGGTGGACTCATCAGCTGTTCGTGTCCTTGTGGCACTAGTAAAGGCTGAAAGAAAGCGTGCAGCAGCCCTTGAGAATGTAGCTGAGTTCCTGAAGAAGCAAAAAGAGCAATCAGATGCTCTCTTCACCCGAGCCGAAGAAGAGATGGAAGAAGCCAGAAATAAGCTAGCAGAGGCAGAGCAGGCTAGGCATCTCCTGCTATCTAAAACTGTTGTCAATACAAAATTTCCTTCATAATAGCTAGGTTCAAATGTTTATCCAGTCAGCATGCCTGTTGTGATGTCCGTGCATCTACTGATGTGGCACAAAATGTTTATTTTTGGGTCAAGTAATAACAACAATTACTTTCCAAACAATAACAGACAAAGCATTGGACATGGTATAGTTCATGCGCAAGCCCGACATTCCAAGTTCAACTTCCACATCAAACTCATGTTCACAGATATCTGCACATTTCATACATAATGTACACAACCATGATTCATTTCAAAGCCAAAAAAATGTGAGGAGAGTTATAAATAAAGAAAAACCTCTCCTAGTTCCTGCTACCAGCGCGAGCACAACAATTCAAGACCATGCGTAAATTAATTATATTTTAGTCATTTTTTGTGTTCTAAAATGCCTGCCGACTCACGGAAGGACGTGTTGCCAGCACACGCACGGATTCAATGAAGGCAGATGGGGCAGTCTTAAGCTAGTTACATGCGTCGAGGAGCCGTGCTCAGCCAGGCCTGCAGCGAGTGCGGCCCTCTTGGCCGGCGCGCCGGTTCAATGCCTGCGCTATGAGAGGTTGCATCCGTGTCAGAACAATCACTCCCTCCAGTCCTTTTTTGTTTGGGTATAACAAAATCTCGTTTTCCATTCACATTTTACAAGTAAAATTCATGGACAAACTTTGACCCAAAGTACGATGGGGACTAGTAAACCAGAATGGAGGTAGTAGTTTTTTTAATCAAAGAAGGGTTTCCCCTTCCGAGTTTCATTACTGAAAACCAGCATCTAAATTTAAACCATAGTATTTGCCCTAGAACTACCATGTTCAACATCTCGCAACATAAACCCATACAACCTCCATCGCAAAAAACCCCATACAACCATATGCCAAGGAGGTACGTAGTACTATGAATTCCATTTTCACTCCATACTAATCGTTCTAAAAACTACTTACTACTTATAACGCGCAATTGAAAATCGAAACTCTTAACCCCGCCAAAAAAAGATATTTTAAACGTGGCTACTCAATCTATGGCAACTAGCGAGCCACTGCGCTCCAAGTCGTTCACCTGTGGTCCCGACCATCAACTCCTACGGATCAAATTAGCACGCGAGCTGACTATTCCTACAAAGGTGCGCCACCACATACCCGGTACCCGCGAATGCAGCAATCGTGCACCCAGGGTCTTAGGGTTTATTTGTTAACGTCGCCTTTACGTAACACTCTTGTGTGCGAGACAGCGAGAGGCCGACTGCGTGCGTGCGCCTCTTCTCTTCGTATATGTACTCCACCGTTTGTCTAGTGTCCAAAAAATTATAATAACTACTAGCAATGTGCCAATGCATTGCCACACGATCAAAGTAGAATAATACATATTCACCGATTTGATAGAAAAAAGTCTAGTTTTGAAATACGTATATCACTAAAAATATGTTATGTTTCACTCAAAATATATTCCTTTGGCGGTTTGGATGAGATAAGGGATGAATGTTGTTGGTTTCAAGATTCGAGAAGTGGTATATGTCTACTCTTACTAGCAAGATGCCCGTGCGTTGCACGGAACATCAAGATCTTGTGGGAGAAAAGGATGAACGAGGGAAGGCCTTATCTGCAAATGTGGTGAAGAGTGCGGGTAAATTGCCATATTTTCCTTCCTATCCGTCAGATATAAATCGGACGACCTACATTGCAGGATGGCAGGCCCACCATCATCACCAACTCAATTTTTTTCCCTACTCTTATAAAAAGCATTGTCGGTGATGATCATGTGCCTGCCATCCTGCAATATAGGCCGTCCAATCTATATGTGATGGATAGGAAAGAAACTATGGCAATTTTGCAAAAATATACCCACACCCCTCTCCACATTTGCAAATAAGGCCTTCCCTCATTCATCCTTTTCCCCCACAAGATAAACTACTCATACAAATGCATCTTGATGTTCTGTGCAATGCATGGGCATCTTGCTAGTTGTTGCAAAAAGCCCATGTGTGTGTGAGAGAGGGAGAGTGGAGGAGGACGGAGTGCATGTGTGACAAAGACACAAGGAGTGTGTGTGCGATAGGTATCTGCTTAAAATGAGGCGATAGTGCGTGTGTGCACGATCGAGAGGGCGTGTCTCAAGAAGGGAAGAAAAATCTACATAGATACAAGGAGAAGGAGAGAGACATGTATGCGATGGTGGAAGCACGAGTGTGCGGGTGTATAAACCTATCTAGAAGCTAGCTAGTCGACAAATGTTTGTGAGAGAAATACGAGTCGGGGTGCGAAAGCGAGAGTTTTGTGTGTGAGAGAGAGAGACAGTAGTCGGGAAGGGGAGTGGAAGCAGGAGTTGTGTGTGTGTGTGTCTGTGTGAGAGAGAGAGAGGAGACGGTAGTCGGGGTTGTCTGATCGATAAACAAATGAATAATGTCAGTCTAGGATGGAGAGGAAAAGGAGATCGCAACAAATGTTGCGTCTACAGGAGAGAGAGAGAGAGAGAGAGAGAGAGAGTAATTTTAGTGGTATGAGTCATATGTAGAGACATATAGGGTGTGTGAGAGAATCCCATAGAGAGAAAGAGAAAGTGAAAGACGAGTGGAGACTGTGTGTGTGGCGGTGAAAAAGAAAGCTCAGGTACCGAGTGATACCAGAGAACAGTAGAGACGTGAGAGATAATGAAAAACCGTGTAATGTACAATGATAGGGAGAGTGTGACATTTCTCAAGGGAGACGTCGAGATTCCATGTTTGCGACGATAGGAGAAACATGAAGTGAGCGGGCGGGTGAACTGGAGAAAAGAGAGTGATAGCTACCTGAAGGAGCATGCATGCGAGAGAGATGGGCGTGAAAGGAGTGAACAAAAAAGGAATTCAAATATTTGAATTCGAGATGATGATACATGTAATCCATACTCGAACCAAAATTGATCTATCAAACATGCATACTCATATGAATTCACGCACATCTATGTTATTTAATATGTAGATATTACTGATCCATACATTTTAGTATAACATAATTTGGTTAAATTTTTTCGAATTCAACCTTAAGATTTCGAGATCGTTGTATTTGTAAATCATACTATACATATAAAGGAGAAGAATTCTTTGTTGTGCTTTTCAAAGTATATATAAAAAATGATGTATATAGAATGTAATTCCAATTGAAAATGGATCCCGCCCGAAAAAAATAGAATACAAACGGGATTCGAATTGAGTTGGCACGGTAAACGTGCACTCTGCAAAATTTGAACGAAGCAGTGAAAGTTGCAGTAACCGCCCAAAACAAAAATTTGCGAGATGGAAATCTCTACTACCTATCCCTGCCACGCAAAGCCTATCTGCTGGATTTCTATAGGTTTCGATAGGGGTAGGTTTGTAATTTCACCCAAACGTGACGTAACTTCCTCTCACCCGGATTCATACACGATGGGCGCCAAAACACAGTGTGTCCTTGGCCGAAATCGACTCCCTCCCCGATTCATATTCATACATGGTGGGCGCCAAAAACAAACTCTCATCGGCAAATATTTGGTGTATGCGACATTACCGTCCTATCCCCAACCGACTAATGTTGCTGTGATGTAGTAGAAATTTGAAACGGGGGCTAAATTTGTAAATTTCTCGCATTTGAGACAAGCGCGCCCTAAATACATGGTTCCCCCCTTCCTCTCTACCTCTCTTTTCCCCATTCGTACTCCGTGGGCGCCAAAACACCCTCTCCACCCCACCCTCCTCCGTCCGCCGCCGTCCGCCACCCCATCCACCGCCGTCCTCCTCCACCATGCCGGAGCTGATACCCCGACGCCGCCGTCCATTACAAGAGATCGACCTCTCTCATCCACGCCTTCGGACCAGGATCCTTGCATCCTGTCCTCTTGCTTCATCCCCGCCGTCGTCCACCTTGCCGGTGCCGCTCCTACGACCATCTCGTCCACTGTGCCCCGCCGCCACCGTCTACCCTCCTAGATCTGCTTCCATGCCGCCGACAGCCATCGCTACCGCAGCACCGTCAAATTCTCAGCAGATGCGTACACGGCGCCGCACCAAAGGCGGTACTCTTTCGTATCTGCTCAACTTATTTATCACAGCAAGAAAATAGATCGCCACTGCTTTACTCTGATTTCTTGTCTTGGTTGCAAAGTTGCCTTTGTCCGGTTTGCACTTTGGGATCCGCCATGGCACGCTCAAAACTATACTCCCAATGCTTATGGTTTCCCCCTTTTATATTCCACACTAGTTAAATCACAGTAGACTAAATTTCAAAATTGGGTCAGTTGATTTTTCAGAGCTCGCCGGAGTTCGCCGGTGCGATCGAAGGGGCGCGAGTGGTTGTGGGGCTTCGCCGAACGAAGAAAACTCGACGCGGATGGGGGTTGGGGTGGGGGTGGGGGTGGGGGTGGCGGAGGAACACAGGCGGTGGGGGCCGGTGGTCCGGTCGGCGGCCCGTGCGGTGTTCTGTATGGGAAGAATCAGAGACGAGGAAGAAGAAAGGTTAGGAGACGTAGGATCTTCATCCAACCACCTGAAATGGTCGAGAGACAGCTGGGAGTTGCATTCTTAATGCACTCTGGTTCATCATGTGTGGGCACTGCGCAACCAACATTTTATTATCCAAAATCTGCTTGCTCTTCTTTACCATGTTCCTCTTTCGTTCTTCTTTAATATGTACTCTCTCCGTTCCTAAATACAAGTCTTTGTATAGATTCCACCATGGACTACATATGGAGCAAAATGAGTGAATCTACACTCTAAAATGTATCTGGATACATCTGTATGTGATCCATAGTGGAAATTTGCAGTGTGAAGTATGATAGTAGTACAGTATGTTCCTTGTACTGAAGATGAGCAGGGACATTTGCAGTGTAGAGGTCTATACGGTCGGTTGTGATGGACACTTTGAGCCTCTTTGATTCGCAGGATCTTGTAAACATAGGAATAGGATTTGTAGTGGCCTGCCCACTTGAATCCTATAAGAATAGCAAGGAAATGCGGGGAGCTGTGTCGCCTTTGAGAGTTACACTGATATTAACAGTACCGCACCTTCACTTGAAGAGAGCTAGTATCCGAAGCCTTTCTAGCCATACCGGCAATACTAGCACATATATTCCAGCAAGTTCCACTTTGCTAATTTTACTCTGATGTTAAGGTTTTCCCGTTATATCTACACTATGATCTGTGTAGCTGCTTTCTGTCGCGCTAGCAGCAGTCCACTCTTGAATCTAAACACTGCAATGACTTACAAAATTGGCACCAAGGCATTGAGTGCCATTCTGGATGCAATGAAACTTTTCATACGCTCCCCACCTGTTAATTCTTGTTCAGAATATGATCCTAATGACTATTCTAACCTCGAGGAGTCAAAGGCAGATGGCCTGTCCTATTAACCCGTCAAGGTGCCTGTTCTAATTTGGCAATGTTTTATTGATTGCGGGTATCTTGCATATGTTGTCTTGCATTTCGTCTACTTTGTTGCACCGCCATCTGCTTAGTTTACTCATCATATATGTCGAGATGCCATGCCCATCCATTATCAATACATATTCCATCTGTCATCATACCATGTTTTTCCACTCAAATGTTTTTCTTCTGCATTAGACATCAAAAAGGAAGAGGGTGATTGCCGAACCTGAAGGAGCACCAGCAAAGTCCTTGAAAAATGTGGTGGTGCCGGAGAAATCAGACAACACCCCACTTATATTGGCTGTACAACCAGTGACACAAAATGTAGGACCAACTCCAGCAGACTGTACCCATACTTCACTGGCCACACCACTAGGCCCACCACACAGGACCTGCACTCCAGCAAAAGGTATACTGATTTCATTTGCCATAGCACCAGCTGTACCACAGAAAAATCCCACTCCAGCAAAAAGTACAAGAAGTCCACCGGCCGAAGACCTATTCCAACTGCAGAGATGGCCAATTCCAGCAGATTGGAACCCCATTCCATTTATTCCCAGTTTAAAAGACAATGCTTTCAATGTTGTTAGGGACTACGTGCATATATTCCCATCATGGGAAGATTATAGTGAAGACAAACACCATTTTCACATCTTCCTGTCCAACTTACGTGTAAGTGCTATTATTCATGGTTATTATTTTCATGTTTTCTGCTGATTGAACACATCAATGATTTACATTACATTGTTGTAACTAGGCGAGGGTCAATCTGGATAGTCATGATGAGCAAAGCTTGCTTGTGCTTTTCAAGGAAGCATTGCAGCAGTATCGGTGTTACCTGAGGAAATCACACTTTGATGGCAAGTCTATAAATGAATTTTTGGTGAAGTCTCCTATGCTAAATTTAGAAGACATTGAATGGAAAAACCTTGTTATGCACAGGTCTCGTTCCCAGGATGAGGTACTGTCTATGAAATCACATGACAATTTGAACTTCTACTTTTCCGCATGTGCCTCATGGATCTTTTTTGTAGGAAATCTGCTCGAAGAAGAATTCCGGTTTGAAAAGAACGACAGGATATCGCAAATATGCTGCCCACTGCTTTGCTCTTGTTAGTACCTGTTGTCCTGTATCACTGTACTTGCATACATACCTGGTTCATTATGTGACAGCAGTATGCATGACAGCTTGCTTATCAATTGTTCGCTCCAAATTATCTGATCTGTATGAATGGTTACATTAGTGTAGAATATATCCAATGCCAATGTTTTTTTAGCTCTGCATTGTTCTTGTAAGTACATGTTGTCCTTTATCAGTGTACTTATAATGACAGGTAGTTGTTCATGTACCATCACTCATCAGCTTATTTTCCTTTGCCCTCCATTTTCTACACATCAGATCTATATTTACTCTTACCATAAGGATGGTACTGAAGAAGTTTAGCCGTGGATTGCTCTTGGTCGTACCTTTTGCCTATATCGCTGCACTTACATTTATAGCTACTTGGTTATGTAGCATCACTCTTCATCTTATCTTAAATATTCTCCATTTTTTTGTATATTATCACATCTATATTTACTCTTAACAAAATGTAGAATAAAGGCAATGCTTTTGAAGAAGATTCTGTGGTAAACTTCTCGAATTGCCCCCCCCCCCATCAGCATGGACAAGGCCTTTATAGAGCCCATCCTCACCAATAATGTAAGTTTGTCCATCTCAAGCCTTCAAACTTTGTTGTATATATTTGGTTAGGCATGACTGCAAAAGATGTTTATTATTGGTGTTTGCATCAAATTGCTTGTTTAAAGTTTATTATGTAGTTCATAAACAAAAGTTTGTCCTTTCTCAATTTAAGTTTTCAGTTGTACAATCAAGTTCCTTCTTCATACCATGTAAATTAAACTATACAAAGCAAGTGACATTCTTTTGCACTGCATGTATGCTTCTGTTCTTCATCCGTAATCCAATGGTGTGGTGAACCTACCCACTACAGCACAATGTCATATTTTGCAATGTCTTAACTATGAACAATGTCATATCATTCTACTATTATTTAAACCGTCTCTTTATTTGCCAATCGGAAATGGTATAAATTGACAGCACACTAACCATTGATACTTATGAGTTCTTGATATGTAATCCAGTGTTGTCGTGAAGCTGCCAACTCCTTCACAATGTCATTTCCTGCCATGTCTTGACCTGAACAATACCATATTGTGTTAATGCAATTTTAAACTGTGTCACTTTATTCGTCAGTAAGAAATGTGATGAATTGTCAGCACTGATACTTTTATGTGCAAAACCTGTCATCTGTCTGCTGGTTTATCTTTCAGAGTGAGGAAGATATAAGTGTTGAACAAGCATAGTCTCATCATCTTGCTCAGCTTCTTGCGCTGCAGCTCCCCAGCAGGGCTAATCTTTCTTGAACTCTATTGAAGTGTTGTCGGTTTTGTATATTATTTTGTCGGCGTGTTTATTTGCACTGGTGGCGATCTTTGATGCCCAGTGTATGTAATCTGTTGTCTGCTTGTGCTTTATTATCATAGTGGCGAACTTTGATGCCCAGTGGATGTAATATGCCGTAATTTCTTTATTGTATAGTGTAGGTTTTTTCTTATTCATGATGCTGCAGTTATTTTATTGTATATATATCTTGTCTTCGCAGTAAACCAACCAAACCATAAAATTATGGTACATAATCGGGCCGTCATGCAATCATGATGTAGGTTGGGCCTGAAACGTGCCGAACAGCTCACAGGCTGGCAGCAGCCCGAGATGAACCCTGGCCCATGATTGTGCGAATCAAATCATGGGCTTTTAACAGGCCAAAATTGTCTCGGTCCTTGTTTGGCCCAATCAGATATCGGCTGCGAGCAGGCCGGATGCAAACCGGGCCGTAGTTAGGCCCAACTATATGATGGGCTTTTAACAGGCCAAAATTAATATAGGGCCGAAATGTTAAACAGGCCCTTAACAGGCCAAAACTAATATTAGGACGAATTACTAAGTGGGCCTTTAGCAAGTGGGCCCAAAAGCATAGTGGCCAGTTGACGGGCCGAATCTGATATGGGCCATAATTGAGCCCAAAGCCTCTTAAAGGGCCGGACCTGATTAGGGCCGTAATTTTGGCCCAGAACATGGTAGGCTTTTAATGGGCCAGATCTCATATGGGCCACTATTAGGCCCGGAACATGGCAGGCAATTAATGGACCAGATCAAATATGGGCCGGCATTTGGCCCAAAACATGGCAACCAGTTAATAGGCCGGCCTACTAGGGTCCTCATAATCTTGTGGGCCTACAGCTGGGTCGGCCCATTAATGTCGGTGAAATCTCGTGGGCCTTTAGCTGGGCCGGCCCATTATGATCCGCAAGAATCTTGTGGGCCTTTACCTGGGCCGGCCATTATGGCACACAAAAATCTTGTGGGCCTTTACCTAGGCTGGCCCATTATGGCCTGCAAAATCTTATGGGCCTTTACCTGGGCCGGCCCATTATGGCCCGCAAAATCTCGTGGGCCTTTAGCTGGGCCAGCCCATTATGGTCCGCAAAATCTTGTGGGCCTTTAGCTGGGCCGGCCCATTATGGTCCACAAAATCTTGTGGGCCTTTAGTTGGGCCGGCCCAATTAAACTTGATGGGCCGGTCCATGTGTCAACATATCATAGGCGCTTCTCTCCCATTGGATGAGTGAGACCTGTGCCAATGCGGACCTGACACGTATCTCCTCCAGCCAATGATGATTTTACACGTGGAAAATCTCCATTGGTCGGGGCTGTTAACGGGTTATCGGATCCAAAACCCGACCCGATAGCTTAACGGCGTTCCGTTACGGTGGATGCCACGTGTCGGTCACCCTTGACGAAAGCACTTCTGTGACGCGTGATTTATCGTCATGGAAGTGGACACTTCCGTGATGATAATTTTGGTAATGTCATGGAACACTTCTACGACACCACATGTATGACTATCTTGATTCTATCATAAATTTGTCATGGATGTACATGCATGACAAAAAACGCGACCTACCGTGACAAACATGTATCATCACGGAAGTGTATTTTTTTGTAGTGATAGGACATTCCATGAAACCAAAAGAGGCATAGTAATAAGGTAAAAGATGATATATTAAGTGGAAGGAGTAGGCTCCTTCTCCTGGGTCGCCATGTGCGCCTCTTCAGATAGTTCATCAGCAGGAATGGCACAAAGGTAGGTGCCAATCTGTTGGATTGCCTGGAGTGGTGTAGGTGGAGGAATCTGCTCACTCAGAGTGTCACTAATGGCGAGAGCAGAAGGCACATGTCGTGGCTTAACCTTGGATGACTTGGTCTTGCAGTCAGTGAGTGGAGGCACCTTGAAGCCGTCATATTTGTTGGATCTGGTGCTCCTACGAAGAGAAGCAGAGCACTCCAGCACCACAGCTTTCCCCTTTCGAGAGGAGTTGCAGACTAAAGGAACAACTATAGGAGATGACATCCCTACATCAATATCATCTTGGGTGTTCTGAACTAGGTCAACCAAAGAGGGTGCATGCAGAGCAACCATAGTCATAGCATTTTCAGACAAAGCACAGTCAGATGTAGTAGATAGCTCAACAGATGGGACAGTCAGAGACGGTGTAGGTAAAGCAGCAGCAGACAAGACAATGTCAGAAATGGAACCTTCAGGTACAACATTAGCAAGATGATTATCCTCGAGCTCAGTCACTTTATTGAAAGCTGGTGCAAAGATAACAGGGTTCTGATCAATATTGTAAGCATTACTGTCCATTATAGGAGGTGGATTGATCTCCCAAAGAGAGGCCTCAGACATGTCCTCAATGTGAGCAGAGGAAGTCCCAGACTGATTGATGACTTTAGAAGCAGAAACAATAGTCAAAGAGCCTGCATTTTCAGCGACAGTGGTGTTGAAAGTCACAGAATCCTGTCTGAAGCCAAAGTGACTATTCAAGGGCCAAAAGTAGCAATGATAGGCCTGATTACTGCTGTAAGATATGTGTTAAGCCTGAACATTGGAATGCAGTCCCTTAACAGCATGGCAGGTGTGAAATTCCCATGAGAGGCCATCTCCGCATGCAAACCATCAGCAGAAACACATAGTGATATGTCAAGCCTATTACGAGGCAGAGTATTGGCAGCTGGGACCAATTCTTGTGGTGCAGAGCTAGAAGCTTCCTGTGGCCAGTACTGGTTCATAAGAGTTAGATGAACCAAGACATAGGAGTCTGAAATGGTGGCACTAGAGTCAGTACTGTTGCTCATGGAGATGGAGTCATTCCAAGCCGCTGCAGGACTGTCATGAGTGTTATTTGGGGGTACAATGCCATGCCCCACCTGCAGAGCTTCAGCAGCAAGCCATTCCTGGTAGTTATAGAGCATTGGCGGCTCTTGTGGGGGAGGGGGAGGCCAGACACCCCACTCAGGATGGTTATCAATGTCATTATCCTGATCCACAACAATATTACCATCATCTGCATTAGAGTTTGCATTTGGGACTGCATTTTGAGCCAGCCAGTTGTGCAATTGATGTTGATACATCTTCTCAGCGTTGAGGCCATCACCATGCAAAGGGTGAGGGATTCCATTCTCAGGAGAGGGGTCCTCTCTGGCTGGCGGCACCTCAGGCAAGTGGGAATTCCAGTCACTGCTACGTAGCATCGTGACCACAACTGTCCAACTCTGAAGAGCTCCACCTGACTGACGGACAACCAGACTCTTGGGAACCAGACGCAGATGTATGACTCTAGCCTTAATGAGCACAAATCTTCTATCCCCCCTAGGGTTATTCCAATCTACCAAAGCACCAAAGCTATCAACAGACTTGTGCATATAGTGATGGGTCTGATAATCATACGGAAACCCCACGTAAAGAAGCCAAACTTCTGGTCCAAAGGTGGTGAGACGCATATTTAGAGCCGCATCATGTGCGACAAATGAGATCACATTGTGTTCCTCTACCTCATTCTTATCAAGCTCAAAAGTGGTGCCCACAACTGTGTCCCTAACTACAGAGTTCACAAAACCAAAGATACCAACTCCAAGGGGGTGATTTGAGATTTCTGTTGGGAAGTAGTGAGACTCGTGTAGCAAACCTTCGATTATGTTGCGGGTGTCAGCCTTCTGGTGATGCAGGATGAATCGATTGGCCTCTGCAATGGCCAAGAAATCATGCCGCAGGGGAGGGATGGCGCTGGCCACCATGTCATCTCTAACCTTCCAATCTGTCGGACCAAGTTTGATCGTCATCCCCGGCGGCAGGTAGGGGACGACATTGAGGGGATAGTTGGCCATTGCTACGGTGGGTGGAGTAGGAGAAAAGGAGGGCACAGACAGCGAGAGAGCATAGGAATGCGTATCGGCAGGCTTGGGCTGAGACTTTGGTCTCCAAACTCCTCGATTACGGTGCCCCAACACAGTGCAAGATGCCTTCTCATGGCCCTTGAGGCCGCACGATGTGCATCGGATGGCTGGCGTTCGCCTAGCAGCTAGACCCTTATTACAGGCAGGAGCAATTAATTTGTGCCTCAGTATCCCTGAAAAGACTGGATCCTTATCCATGCCGCAGTGGGAGATCTCCGCAATGCGGAAGCCACGCTCGTGGTCGAGGAACTGTCGGATGAGCATGGCGTCCATCTCAAACTTGGCAGGGTCCGACGGCGGAGCAAGGGAGATAATGGCCTAGTCGCCCGATTGAACCAGAGGCTCACCACCAAGGTAGTGGTAGGTGCATCGATGATGATTCCCATCAGCCTCCATGACAGCGGTGCCAGGTGGGACGAGCGGCGGTGGGTCGCAGGGGTACGTGGCCATGACGAAGGAGGAGTTGGACGGTGCGAGCGAGAAGGAGGAGGGGGAAGAGCAGGGCAATGAGGGCAAACAGAGGGTTTGGCAGGGCGAGGTGACATGCAATGAGGTGGTCGAGGGGGTTTGGGGAGATGAGTCGTCAACCGGGCTATTGGTTTCGAGTGGCGGTTTGGTAGGTGGATTAGATTTGACCCGATACACTTGGAGTTTATTCTGGAGATAGAGGCAAAAACGGAATATGTGACCATAACGAAAACAACCGCGTCAGCGGGATTGATTGGGGCAAGATAATCGAAGGTGACCATAGGATAAGCATTTGCCACAAAATAGAGAGGAGACCGGGCCGGGTGCTGGGGCACGGCTAGGTGGGACCAAAATGTTGTTGGGTTGGGTTGATGAAGGTGGACGACATGGACTAGGTGGGCTAGAAGGCTCGGTGGTGGTTGACTAGTTGTTGGGCTGAGCAGAGTCGAAAATGGGTTGGGCCAGGTGATGGTGAGCGAGTTTGAATTTTGAAGGACAGTAACTGGATGGCGAAGATTCGACTCCTGATCCGAGGATGACGTGGGGTGGTTGGAGATGGCGGTGTCCGGAGGAGGACGGTGGCCAACCGGGGTGGTGTTGGCGCCAGAGAGAAACGATGAGGTGATGAACAAGATACAGAGGTCCATTTGTTGTCAAGGTCATGCAACCAAGAATTATACTCACGAATCCAAGTTGGGCCGCCAAAACCCCAAAGATGAAAATAACATTGGAAGGGAGCGCAAGTAAACGAGTGAAGTTTGTAGATCATAAATCCAACAATCTTTGAAATAACAGAAAATTTGAAGACATGCCCATAGAGATGAGTAACATGAAGGCCTAGTGGGGATCCATCAAGGCATGCATGAAGTGCATGGCCGACATTAACAACTGTGAGGGGGAACGTGGAACGGCTAAAGGAGACAACTAGATGAAACACATGCCATGGATCGGAGCAATGAACAGGAGTGGAAAATCTAGCTCAGACCTGAGCAGCAAAACCAGATCATGGAGAGGGATCCAAGGTTGGAAGCGCCATGGAAGGAGATCACAAGGTGGTGACGCCATGGATCGCTAGTGGATTCACCATAGGGGTTGCCAAGGAGGGGCAGGAGACGCCATCAATTATTTGGCTTTTCTTAAAAAAAATGGGTTTAGTAGTCTTTTTGATCTTCATTACATTCGATACATGATACTCAATAGAGAAAGCAATTCTCCGGAGCTCAAAATGAAGCATAGATTTTTCGAGAATTCTTTCGGAATATATGATGAATTACACAGCAAAGATATGCCAGAGGGGGTCCACCAGCTAGCCACAAGGTCAGATGGCACGGCCATCCCTTGGCTGCGCCACCTGAGCTTCTGGGCCCTGGTGGGTCTCCTCCCAATGTTCTTTGGCCATGAAATCCTATTTTCCCTAGAAAAAAGATCATAAAAAGGTTTCTGAACTTTCCACCATCAACTCGAGGTGGAACCAGGGGCAGGAGCACTTTTGTTCTCTGGTGGAGCGATTCCGCGGGGATACTTCGGATACGTCCATTTTGCCATGTTTACTTAGTGTTATTCACAATATTTTAATACTTAATAATGCTTTTTATGGAGTAATTTTAATGTCCTTTTGATACGTCTCCAACGTATCTACAATTTTTTATTGTTCCATGCTATTATATTACCTGTTTTGGATGTTTATGGGCTTCACTTTTGTGGGGACCCCAGCTCATAAGTCGAGATCACCGAATGCACGTGTACAGTGATCCCAGATATCAATGTTCACTGCACACACAGAAGCTGAATAACAAGAGTCTTACATCCATACATACCGTCTTACACAAATTATGACCATTATGGTCAAGTCTTACATTGATAAAGCCTTAAGGGCTGAACATCAAAGGAAACACAAGCAGCGGAAATCTTCGTCGATAAGTAGAACCCATGCCATCAGCCTTAACCCTACAGGCATTCTGACTGGGAAACATCCTAGTTCGCATGTTCGTCTCCAAAGAACTCTTCTTCAAACTCCGGTTCTTCCATGCCTGGCCAATTAAATAACAAGTGGCAAGCCAATGAGTACTTTGAATGTACTCGCAAGCAACCCATGTTTTGGTCCAAGATGTAACAATACATGATATAGGTAAATTTTTGCAGAAAGCTAGTTTTGAGTGCAATGACATGTTCAACAACTTGTAAGACATGCATGAGGAGAATTCAAGTAACCATGAGGACAAGTTACAGATATCAACATAAATAGAGTGGGCACCAACCCAACTCAATCATGTCAAGTCCTTTGACTTGACCCAAGTAGTTTTATCAACTCACACACACGGTTGTAAAACTCTGGACATAGTTTAAGCAGCACCGCCCAACTGTCGTTGACCATGGACACGGCTATTCGAATAGTTTTACACTCTGCAGAGGTTGCACACTTTACCCACAAGATCCGGGGAACTTCCGTGTCATCCACGACCCGCGATACCTCAAGTACCCGGGGTAAGCACCCGATCACTATCTTTCCCTAGACGACACTAACAAGGACTCCACTCGTTGTTTCGTATCCTCACGATGTACATCATACCAGACTCACTCGAGATCATAACATCCGAGAGGGGACACAACGGTGTATCCGGTGCCCTGTGAAAACAGTCATGGCCGCCCTACCTGGCACGACCCCGTCCCGAGAGAGAGCACCAACTCTCCCCCGTCACTAGTAATGCGGGCTCCAAGCTAGTATCGGCCTAGGTAATCAATAATGCCCTTTCCCATACAAGAGTAGAGTGGTTGCGCATGTAAGGTTGGGACAGTCGACAAATCTTAAATCTAATCCGTTTTCGAAAACAACACACACTTGTCTCGGTACACCACTTTGTCATCAAGTGGTTACCCATCTCATCATCTCCCTCGGGCATAAGTGGCACCCGACGGGGTTTTCGAAAAGTCCTTTGAAAATACTTTGTCTCCTTCATCATGCATATTCCCGTCCCTTTTTGTGTAGCATCTACTTTAGCATCCTACCTACTCCCACCGGCATAACCCTCATAAGAAGGTAGGGTCATGCATAATGCAAGTATCAACGAGGAAGTAACGGTGGCAAACCATCAAAGTGGGTACCACCCCATCATGATTCCGTTGCAACAACAATATGGTGCTATATGATATGCATAAAAAGGGTTTCATAGACATGGTTAAAGGGCTGGTTGCCTTGGTCTTCAAGTTCTTCAAATCCTTCTCCTTCTTCTTCTTCAGCAACTTCCTCTAATACGGGATCTAATCGTCGCAACAAAATAACGAGAAAATAAGGCAATAGTAAAACAGAAAAACCAAAGTGCTCATAAAAATGTCAACTTATTTTTGATAAATACTAGGGGGAAATCTAAGAAGGGGAAAATTCCTAGTTCTGGATTTGGAGTTAAGGAATAGTGGGAATAGATTTTTAAAGAAGGATTTAGATGCTCAAATTTGAATTTAAATTTGAACATTACAGAAAAGTGTGATGGATGTGCATGAATGTTGCATCAATAAATAGGTGGAATTATTCTAAGATTTAGGAGTTGGAATTATTCCATTTGGATAAATATTTTATCCTGTGGAATTTTTATAAAACAGACAGAAAAAGAAAAAGAAAAGTGGCACTGTGCCACTGGGCCAGAGAGGCCACGGTGCAGCAGGTCCAGAGGGAATTCAGCCCGTGCGAGGCCGCAACGTCGAAGGGGTATTTGGGAAATACGTCTCCAACCGATGCAGCGAACCGGTGCACGCGCACGTGTGTTTTGAACCTGACGGTTGGGGCCCACCCGTCAGTATGTGTGGCTGACTGACGGGCCTCACGGCCATCGTCTTCCACCTCGAGCCAGAGAGGGAGGCGAGCTCACTGGCGTCGCTGTGGTCGACGGCGAGGCGATCTGAGGGCACCGACGTGCTCAGGGCGGAGTCGCTGTTCGGGTGGGTGTGGAGGCGGTCGCCAGAGCGCAGGGGTTTGCCGGCGACGAGGAAGCCGGCGGCAGAGCTTCGGGAGGAGCTCGCCCCGGTCGATTCTGGCTGCAATAGAGAGGGGAGGTAGAGGGGAAATGTTGAGAGAGGTGAGGCGGTTCCAGATCGAGAGAGAGAGATGGCAAAGGAGGCCTGTACCACGAGATCGACGGCGACCCGAAGCGGCGGAGAGAGATAGGACGAGTGGTGGTGAGGGAGAGGTTCGGGGAGGCCTTTAGGTAGGCGAGCCACGGCTCACCGTAGACCCGTGCGCCGGCGAGGTCATTGTCGTTGTTGTGGGTCACGGGGGCGCGCGTGGGCATGTCTGGGGTGCTCGTGGGTTCGGTCTAGAGCAAGGGAAGGAAGGGAGAGGAAGCAGGAGGGGCCAGAGGCGCCGCGCGTGTGAGGCCGCTCATTGGAGCTCTCGGGCGGCCGGTGTGCGTGCGAGCAAGGGCAGAAGGAGGGAGAAGGAGGAGGGGGAAAAAGGTGTGGCGTGCTGAGGACGTCGAGGAGCATCGGCTGGCATGAGGGGGAGAGCCGAGGTGGCCGGAGGTGCCTGGCAGGGGGCGGCTACAGTGCGGGAGCGCACTGTAGCGCGCTCCAGAGCGCCCAAATGGCCGGCATGGCCATTTTCTATGCAATGTGGGCGCGACCAAAGATGTCTGGTAGCTCTAGGGGGAGTAAAGAAGAGGGGAGGAGCATTGGATGCCCTGGGGAGCCAGTAGGAGAGGAGTGGGGTTGAGAGAGAGAGGGAAAGGGGATGTCTAGAGGGGGAAAGTGGGGTTTTACCCCTCCAATAATTGAGCTATGGATTTGCCATTGTTACTGGAGGTAGAAGAGGTCTAGGAGGGGCTGTGGTAAAAACTTGAGGCCATGGAAAAGAGTGGAAGTGGTCAAAACATGGGTTTTAGTAAAATGGCAGAAGGTGTTTGTTGCTGGTTTGGGCAAGAAGATGAACTCCTCTTGTCATGAGGCTTGACAGGGTCAAATGGCATGAGATAATAATAGGTTCCACCAAGGTTGAGTCCATTTGGGCAAAGTTGCCAATGCAACTTTAGTGAACCCTAGAAATTAGCAGAAATGAACTTGTGTAGATCTAGTTGAGCAAATCACTTCTCCTTGATGCACCACTTGGTGTAGTGGCCTCATTTGGTTACGTGAATATGCTCACCAAATTTGGGGTCAAGGAGAGAAAGTTGGTAGTACAAAGTTGTTTAAATATGGTTCTGGACAGGAAGGTTTTGGGGCACTTTGATCAATATAACATTTTCTCCAACTTGTGCCATTTGGTCTAGATGAATGATTAGACCATTTGAGCATTTTCACAAGTTTTGAGAACATTTGGAGATGTTTGGCAATTTGAAGTTGCTCAAACATCAAAATGGACAGAAATGGTTTTGTGGGGATTTGATGATGTTATATTGTTCTCCAAGACATGAGACTTGGCTAGATCATCTAATATGTCATATGTGACATGATAGAATTTTCTTGGAATTTTCAAAGAATATTTCCTTTGTAAATATTTGAAAAGCTTGAAATATCTAGAAAGGGTTTTTGAGGGGTTTGACCAATATTTTGAACATGACCATGTGTTGAAACTCTTATATATGGACAATATATGTCCACTGAGTTTCCCCAAATTCTCACAAATATTTTTTTAAAACAATAAAATGATTATTCCCTATTAAAGACCATTTCTGGCCTTAAGAAAAAGCTTTTAAATAAAATAGGAAAATAACTTTTAAAATTATATTTTTGTGGTTTATGGGAGTCCTACATCTAATAGGATTCAAATATACCTTTTGAAATATTTTTCATACCCCAAATCAAGTACTTGCAGTGCAAACCTCAATTCAGGGGTTTTTGGAAAACTAATTTTTGAAAATACTTTTTGGCCAAATTATTTTTGTAAGAAAATACTATGTTGCTTTATACACATGGAATGATCATTGGGCAAAAGCTTGGGGCAAGGGGCTGAAGTATAGAAGGTGGAGTTGTGTTGACTTTAAAGAGCACTTGAGAAACACAGAGAGAAACCCAACTCAAAATAAAAAGTCAAATAATGCAAAAGTTTTTGTCAAACCACATTTTATCATGATTTATCATCTTAAGTGTTGTGCCATGAAAATTAGGGTGTGACATACCTACCCCCCTTACAAGAATCTCGTCCCCGAGATTCCCAAACTAGGCGTGGAAAGGAATATGAAAACTGGATCCGGGGTAGTCTTCAAGTCCTCATGTTGCTTCTGCTTTCTTGTAGTGCTCCATTGAGCTTGAAGTACTTGATGGTGTGGCTTCGTGTATGACGCTCTTCCTGATCTAGGTTGCTAATGGGTAGCTCGTGGTAGGTTAGATTGGGCTAGGGGTCGATGGCTCGGTGGTCAATGGCCTCGTAGAGATCGGGCAAGTTAGGAAGTTGGAAACACTTTCGGGGTTGTGATGCATGGAAAGTGTTGTGCACATCAGGTAACTCAGGTGGTAACTCTAGCTGGTAGAGTCTACTCTTCATCTTGAAGTGATCTCGGAGGGGGTTGTTAAATCTTGGTGTGAGCTTCCCTTTTGACACGGAAATGCTTGGTTCCTTTGAGAGAAGTGGCTTGCAGATATGCCCGGTCTTCGATGCGGAGGTTTACTTCTTGACGATGGTGGTTGGTGTAGTTCTTCCTCCTGCACATTGTGATCTTCAGATGTTGCTTGACCAGCTCGGTGATTCTTCTTCCGTCTTTGGGTAGACAAGTATGTTACCAAAATAAAGATGACAACCAACTTGCCCAAGTACTCCATGAAGACTTTGTTCATGAGGTACATAAAGTAGGAAGGGGGTATTGGTGGTGGTCACAGTTGAGTAGGGTCCAAGGTGTTCTTGATCTGGAGTCAAGACCCACAGTCATGGTCCGACCATATTGTAGCTAGGTAGGGCTGAAGGGTTTCAAGGATTCTAGGGTGCGAGTGAACGTTTATCCTTGAGCACAATTCCTGAGATGACAATTGTTCTACCTAGTTCTCCAAATAGATCACCTTATACTGCTGAAAGCATCATTTCGTATAGGTCAACTCCAATCATCACTCATGCTATTCATATCCTCATGACTCCCAAGAGGAGGTCTAACAAAATCATATATGTCTACGATCCCCAAACTCATGTGTGTGGCTACCCCTAAAAATCCATGGGTAGAGCATACAAGCTTCCAAGCTGGAATAAAACAGGACACAAGTGCTCATCCTATTCTTCCAAGGTCCATGCTAGTGCATCTCTATCCTAAGGAAACACGTCATAAGCCACTCCAGGATCTTGTTTCCTTCCTATGAATCAACTCCAATAGCCCATTAACTTCCATCAATCACTACATAATCCATTTAATTCTACAAGTCCAATGTTTATGGTGTTCCACAAGACCTTCTAATATCCTCTAATTCTATAATCCTTGAGAAGGTCCAGCCTTACTATAGTCAGTCCACCAATTTCCATTACCATGGTCGAGTAAACTCCAAAGTCAGGCGTATATAGATCCCTAAATCAACTCCGACAATTAATCCAATCTCCTAGTTTATCGTCCACCGAGAAACATGGTATCATGATGGAGATCATCAATCTAAATCCAATTTACTCCGAACCATGTAGACATACTCAGCAACTATATTCAACTAGAATCACCTACTTAGATCCATATCTCATGTCCAACGAGAATTTCTACACTTTTCCCCAAATCATTATCGTAATATCAACTATCTCTTATCAATATCCCCTGGCTAAGTCAAATCCTTATACTTCCAAGAATTTCAGCTTGCGATCATAATTTTCCTATAAATCCAATTTACTCAGGGGTGATGAAAGCTATGCTACTCTATAATCATGATCCCACCAAATTCATCTACCAACATGAAAGCCTCATAATCCACCAAATAGTCTCGGACGATTCCTCAAAGTCATTGATATAAACTCACCAAGTCATTTGTCCTCTGTTCCTATATCCTTAAATTGGTCTTCCCTATGGCATCGTCAGTTTTGGTGCTATCTTAGGATGATAATGTGCTCATTCACTATGTCCACTAGTTCCCTAATGAACCCAGTGATAAGCAAGGTTACGGAGACTTAACAGGTTCTCTTGCAATTCTTTGGGTTAAGCACATGGTTAAGGATTCGAGCTGGGGTATCTTATGAAGTCTCGAAGGGTCTAGGAATGGGTTTCTAATCTTGAGGGGCAACCATAACTCTAAGGGGTTGCACTTGGCCGAGGAGGTTGTAGCAAAAGTCTTCAGTGCTGGTTGGTTGCCAAAGTAGAATCCTTGGTGTATCTTGTCTTGCTAGCCTTCAGTTGAGGAGAGAGATGGGGGGGAGAGGTAGCATAGAGGAGGGGAATGCCTAAAGGGGGTTCTATAGTGCTAGTGCAAACAAACAGGTGCAAAGAGGGCCAAACAAAACAAACAAGGTGAGGAAGGTGATATAGTCGCATACTTGTCGCTTAGGGCAAAAAGTGCGACCTATATCAAAACACAAACAAATAAAAACAAGCAACACACAATCATGGTTCTATTCGAACTATCATACGGTCCTGACTGCGCATAGGGGGTACACGACTCATCCTACCCTAGTGGTTCTCGGACTCAGTAGTCGTGCCTTGTGCCTCATGCAGTCTTATGAGTTTTCCTCAGGTGTTGCTACGTCTCTTGTAGTTGTTTGATGAAACAATCTGGGTTGAGCCTGAAGATTCTTCAACAAGTTCTCGCCTGTTGAAGTGATGGGGTGAAGGTGGCTCCTCGTAACTGGCATTGACTTGGTCTTCTATTGTCTTCTTAATCACGACGACCCCTTTTTGTCTTCTAAGCCGTCGATGGTGCCAGGTAGGTAATCCTTTATGCAATGACATTATCAGGGCGTAATAGAGGTCCATCATGTCAGTTACATTGATGACAACATCGACACCAAGAGCGGGGAATGAGGAGAACCGTTTTCCTGCTCACTATGGTGAGGCGGACCAAATGGCTAGGTTCTCATCCATCGGTGGTTGCCGATACAACAACGGTAGTGACAGGGTTACTCTATTAGCGATGTATATCATGATCTTGCATATTCTATGCCCTGATCATCGTAGGCTATGGTTGCATCATCTTGGGGCAGTGTCAAGGGTTTCACCATCTCCTGGGTCTTCAGGTCCTCATTCCTCGAGGATGTATCTTCTGTTGGTATCATCTTGTTGTGATGTCGCCAATCTTGTGTTCAGGAGATGTGGGTGAATGTCTGGCAAGGCATATTCCTTCTACATTATCCATGAGGATTACAAGGAATCCAGTGGTCAGGGGCATAAGGGTTCTAGCGACCAAAGGTTTTGAAGGGGAAGAGATCAATAAGGAAAGTATACCTTAGTTTTCGAAAAACTGAGAAGGGAAGAGAAGTACAGATAGTTTTGAAAACTAGTAGTAGTTTTGGAAATAGTTTTACCCTAACTAACGACGATGCTAACTAAGGCTTCCTACAGTCAGGATGGCTCTGATACCAGCTCTGTGGGGACCCCGGCTCATAAGTCGAGATCACCGAATGCACGTGTACAGTGATCCCAGAGATCAATGCTCACTGAACACACAGAAGATGAATAACAAGAGTCTTACATCCATACATACCGTCTTACACAAATTATGACCATTATGGTCAAGTCTTACATTGATAAAGCCTTAAGGGCTGAACATCAAAGGAAACACAAGCAGCAGAAATCTTCGTCAATAAGTAGAACCCATGCCATCAGCCTTAACCCTACAGGCATTCTGACTGGGAAACGTCCTAGTTCGCATGTTCGTCTCCAAAGAACTCTTCTTCAAACTCCGGTTCTTCCATGCCTGGCCAATTAGATAACCAGTGGCAAGCCAATGAGTACTTTGAATGTACTCGCAAGCAACCCATGTTTTGGTCCAAGATGTAACAATACATGATATAGGTAAATTTTTGCAGAAAGCTAGTTTTGAGTGCAATGACATGTTCAACAACTTGTAAGACATGCATCAGGAGAATTCAAGTAACCATGAGGATAGGTTACAGATATCAACATAAATAGAGTGGGCACCAACCCAACTCAATCATGTCAAGTCCTATGACTTGACCCAAGTAGTTTTATCAACTCACACACACGGTTGTAAAACTCTGGACATAGTTTAAGCAGCACCGCCCAACTGTCGTTGACCGTGGACACGGCTATTCGAATAGTTTTACACTCTGCAGAGGTTGCACACTTTACCCACAAGATCCGGGGATCTTCCGTGTCATCCACGACCCGCGATACCTCAAGTACCCGGGGTAAGCACCTGATCACTATCTTTCCCTAGACGACACTAACAAGGAGTCCACTCGTTGTTTCGTATACTCACGATGTACATCATACGAGACTCACTCGAGATCATAACATCCGAGAGAGGACACAACGGTGTATCCGATGCCCTGTGAAAACAGTCATGGCCGCCCTACCTGGCACGACCCCGTCCCGAGAGAGAGCACCAACTCTCCCACATCGCTAGTAATGCGGGCTCCAAGCTAGTATCGGCCTAGGTAATCAATAATGCCCTTTCCCATACAAGGGTAGAGTGGTTGCGCATGTAAGGTTGGGACAGTAGACAAATCTTAAATCTAATCCGTTTTCGAAAACAGCACACACTTTTCTCGGTACACCACTTCGTCATCAAGTGGTTACCCATCTCATCATCTCCCTCGGGCATAAGTGGAACCCGACAGGGTTTTCGAGAAGTCCTTTGAAAATACTTTGTCTCCTTCATCATGCATATACCCGTCCCTTTTTGCGTAGCATCTACTTTAGCATCCTACCTACTCCCACCGGCATAACCCTCATAAGAAGGTAGGGTCATGCACAATGCAAATATCAACGAGGAAGTAACGGTGGCAAACCATCAAAGTGGTTACCACCCCATCATGATTCCGTTGCAACAACAATATGGTGCTATATGATATGCATAAAGAGGGTTTCATAGACATGGTCAAAGGGCTGCTTGCCTTGGTCTTCAAGTTCTTCAAATCCTTCTCCTTCTTCTTCTTCAGCAACTTCGTCTAATACGGGATCTAATCGTCGCAAGAAAATAACGAGAAAATAAGGCAATAGTAAAACAGAAAAACCAAAGTGCTCATAAAAATGTCAACTTATTTTTGATAAATACTAGGGGGGAATCTAAGAAGGGGAAAATTCCTAGTTCTGGATTTGGAGTTAAGGAATAGTGGAAATAGATTTTTAAAGAAGGATTTAGATGCTCAAATTTGAATTTAAATTTGAACAGTACAGAAAAGTGTGATGGATGTGCATGAATGTTGCATCAATAAATAGGTGGAATTATTCTAAGATTTAGGAGTTGGAATTATTCCATTTGGATAAATATTTTATCCTGTGGAATTTTTATAAAACAGACAGAAAAAGAAAAAGAAAAGTGGCACTGTGCCACTGGGCCAGAGAGGCCACGGTGCAGCAGGTCCAGAGGGAATTCAGCCCGTGCGAGGCCGCAACGTCGAAGGGGTATTTGGGAAATACGTCTCCAGCCGATGCAGCGAACCGGTGCACGCGCGCGTGTGTTTTGAACCTGACGGTTGGGGCCCACCCGTCAGTATGTGCGGCTGACTGACGGGCCTCACGGTCGTCGTCTTCCACCTCGAGCCAGAGAGGGAGGCGAGCTCAGTGGCGTCGCTGTGGTCGACGGCGAGGCGATCTGAGGGCACCGACGTGCTCAGGGCGGAGTCGCTGTTCGGGTGGATGTGGAGGCGGTCGCCGGAGCGCAGGGGTTCGCCGGCGATGAGGAAGCCGGCGCCAGAGCTTCGGGAGGAGCTTACCCCGGTCAATTCCGGCTGCAATAGAGAGGGGAGGCAGAGGGGAAATGGTGAGAGAGGTGAGGTGGTTCCAGATCGAGAGAGAGAGATGGCAAAGGAGGCCTGTACCACGAGATCGACGGTGACCCGAAGCGGCGAAGCTCGAGCTCGATCTCGAGCTCGGGCGCTTCTGGAGATGAACTGGGGTGCGGGGGGGCCTAGTTGGAGTGGGATAGGACGACTGGTGGTGAGGGAGAGGTTCGGGGAGGCCTTTAAGTAGGCGAGCCACGGCTCACCGTAGACCCATGCGCCGGCGAGGTCATTGCCATTGCTGTGGGTCACGGGTCGCGCGTGGGTATGTCTGGGGTGCTCGTGGGTTCGGTCCAGAGTGAGGGAAGGAAGGGACAGGAAGCAGGAGGGGCCAGAGGCACCGCGCATGTGAGGCCGCTCATTGGAGCTCTCGGGCGGCCGGTGCGCGTGAGAGCAAGGGAAGAAGGAGGTAGAAGGAGGAGGGGGGAAGAGGCGTGGCGTGCTGAGGACGTCGAGGAGCATCGGCTGGCGTGAGGGGAAGAGCCGAGGTGGCCGGAGGTGCCTGGCAGGGGGCGGCTACAGTGCGGGAGCGCACTGTAGCACGCTCCAGAGCGCCCAAATGGCCGGCATGGCCATTTTCTATGCAATGTGGGCACGGCCAAAGATGTCTGGTAGCTCTAGCGGGAAGTAAAGAAGAGGGGAGGAGCATTGGATGCCCTGGGGAGCCAGTAGGAGAGGAGTGGGGTTGAGAGAGAGAGAGAGAGGGAAAGGGGCTGTCCAGAGGGGGAAAGTGAGGTTTTACCCCTTCAATAATTGAGCTATGGATTTGCCATTGTTACTGGAGGTAGAAGAGGTCTAGGAGGGGCTGTGGTAAAAAGTTGAGGCCATGGAGAAGAGTGGAAGTGGTCAAAACAGGGGTTTTAGTAAAATGGCAGAAGGTGTTTGTTGCTGGTTTGGGCAAGAAGATGAACTCCTCTTGTCATGAGGATTGACAGGGTCAAATGGCATGAGATAATAATAGGCTCCACCAAGGTTGAGTCCATTTGGGCAAAGGTGCCAATGCAACTTTTGTAAACCCTAGAAATTAGCAGAAATGAACTTGTGTAGATCTACTTGAGCAAATCACTTCTCCTTGATGCACCACTTGGTGTAGTGGCCTGATTTGGCTATGTGAATATGCTCACCAAGGTTGGGGTAAAGGAGAGAAAGTTGGTAGTACAAAGTTGTTCAAATATGGTTCTGGACAGGAAGGTTTTGGGGCACTTTGATCAATATAACATTTTCTCCAACTTGTGCCATTTGGTCTAGATGAATTATTAGACCATTTGAGAATTTTCACAAGTTTTGAGAACATTTGGAGATGTTTGGCAATGTAAAGTTGCTCAAACTTCAAAATGGACAGAAATGGTTTTGAGGGGATTTGATGATGTTATATTGTTCTCCAAGACATGAGACTTGGCTAGATCATCTAATATGTCATATGTGACATGATAGAATTTTCTTGGAATTTTTGGAGACTATTTCTTTTGTAAATATTTCAAAAGCTTGAAATATCACTACACCACGGTAGAGCTTAGGTGACACACTTCTATGGGCAAAGATCAACTAATCTTCACAAACCATCTGTCAGCGTAGCTTTTAACTTTTGTCTTCGTATCAAGTGTCGGCAAAGGTATATCACTGTTGACACAATAAGTGTCGGCAACCACAAAGCGACAACGTGTCTGTCAGTAAATGCTTAATGACATCCTATGTGTCGGCATATGTGTTGGCCTTAACAGTTTTTCAGTCGACGTAGCTACTATTTAGCAACCTAAAATGTGTTGGCGTAGGTAGGGTCTATGCGCTCAGATTAAGTGTCGATGTAGGTGGACACGTGTCAATCTGAAGGTTAGAAACCTGGCGCGAGATTTGGGCGCGCGAGCAAAATTTTCTATTGTTCGTGGAAAATATCCTCAAGTGCAAAATACCCTTCCCCCATGCAAAATACCCCAAATCGAACCCAACCCTAACCCGTGCCACCGCCGCCGCTGCCGCGCTCGATCCAATCCTCTGTCGCCATCGCTGCTGGCCTCGCGCTCCACCCAGTCCCCAATCCGTCGTCCCGGAGCTCGCACTCCCCCGCTGCCGGCTTCGCGCTCCACCCCGTCCTCAATCCGCCGTACTCAATCCCTTGAGCTCCAGCCCTATATCGAGGCGCCATCCTCGCGCTGCACATCTAGCCATCGTCCGCGCACAACCCCCCTCCCCCCGACGTCCAACCGCCGTCATCGCCAATCCCCGTTCTGCGGCTGCCGAGGATCCATCTCCGGGCTCCCGTTGCTGTCGTACCTACTGCTGCGGGGCTCCATATCCGGGATCCTGCTGCTGCCGGAGCTCCATCTCCAGGCTGCCGCTGCTGGCGGCCCTGCTATTGTTTGACTTCTGCCCTATGCTGCCGGGCTCCATCTCCTAACTCATGAGATCCGTCCCCGAGATCCGTCCGTCCGCCGCCCCCAACCCCAATCCCATTGATGCTAAATGCATCCAAACATCAAGAAAACACCTCAAAACATGGAGGCAACATAATAAAATGAAACTACATGCAAAATCAAGCAAGTTTCATATAGAGCACACTCAAAACGGAGCAACGGTTCAACACATACACTCTATACAAGTTTAAAGGACAAGCTGCCCAAAACAGCAACTAGGCATCTAGAAAGCATCAAAACAATAAGCTACAGCACCCCAACATAATAACAGAAGGCATGGGCATGAAGTACAGGTAAAGCATGACAAAACATGAACACTGAGCTATCTCCAGAAATCACTAGAACATGCTCCAAAACACATGGCAAAATGGCAAATAATAACAGTTTCAGACTTGGCAGAAATAACATCAGGTTGCAATGTTTTGAGCTATCAAACAACATGTTACAGGAACTTATGATGGCAAAAAAAGGCATTGCATGAATCTATTAATCTCACATAACAGAAGTCCCTTACTGACCATGAGCCAAAAGGCCACAGAAAATATGATGGTACCCATGTAAACATGGCAAATGATATGACAGATTCATACATGGCAGAACAACAATAAGTAGGCATGTTGGTGAGCTTGAACCACGTACCACAGAGCAATACATGGCATGACAAGGTAACCAACAGTAAGAAGACATGATTATGAAGCTAAACATGGCAAGAGCAAGTTCATCGCATGCTTGGATCACTAACCACAATCATGGCAACATTGAACTTAATGTTAACAGGCTGACAGCAACATTATTTAGCAGTTTTGGGGGCAAGATAACAACAAGCTACAACAGTCTATAAATGCAACCAGGGGCATGCATGGATAGAGCATGCCATTTATAACAAATCATCCTTAGTGATCATCTCCAGATTATGCACAGAATGACTTGTAGCAGCAGGTTTACATAGCATCATGACATAACAGAAAACAGACTAGCAAAACAGTAACAGCAAGTACCCTAATTCATGAGCTCGATGCACTCAGTACAAGACCCACAAAAATACATGAATGGCACCACTATAAATATGGTATGATGTAGCACACAACACATGTAGAGCTCATGCTCATAGGATGCACACACAAAATGCAACAAAAATGACAAATCATCAAGTTATAACAGTTTCAGCAGTTTAACATCATATAGCACTCTTGCAACGATGATTAGGGCATCAAGGTGGACTCAAACAAGCATCGCACAATGGAATGAAATGAAGAGCATCTCATGATGAACATTTTGATATATCATGCACGCAAAACGAAGCAGCACACAACAAGTTATGGCATGTCAAAGTATGCACCAGAATGTAGGAAAACAGGGACTTGTCGTCCACCCCGACGAGATCTCCCTGGAAGTTGGCCGGAGTTGCGCCGGAGATGGAGAAGGAGGACGCTCGGGGACGCGGACGGAGAGGATGGCCGGCGAGCTCCTGGCGGCGCCCTGGCGCGGAAGCTGAGGCGGCAGAGGGCGGAGCGGGAGAACGGCGGCGACGGCGAGGTACGACGGCGGTGCGGTGGCGACCGGCGCGGAGGCGCGCTCCGGCGGCGGGGCGGAGGGTACCGGGCGGCTCTGGGGTCGATGCGGGGCGGCACGACCCGCGGGCGGCGGAGGCGAGGTGCGGGGCGCAGGGGCGAGGCCCGGCGGTGGTGGGACGACAGGAGGCGCCGGCGACGGCGGCGACGGCCGGTGGCGGAGTCCGGCGACGAGGCGGCGGCGGCGAGCGATTCCGGCGAGGCGCGCGGGCGCACGAGGAGGCGAGCAGACGGGCCAGGCAGCGGCGGCGCGCGGGCTCGCGCGGGCCCGCTTCGGGCCCCATGGGCCACGGCGGAGGGAGGCGCGACGGGACAGGTGGCGGCTCAGGAGAGGCTGCGGCGGTCGGCGCGGATGTGTCCGGCGCGGGCGGACGCGTCCGGCGGCGGGAGGAAAGAGGAGACCAGGATTTCGCCCGAATTTCGGAGGGGGGTGTTTTTATAAGTAGAGGGAGCTAGGAGAGTCCAAATGTGGAGCGGTTTTCGGCCACGCGATCGTGATCGAACGACCGAGAGCATGGAGGGGGTTTGGATGAGTTATTGGGCCACTTTAGAGGGGTGTTGGGCTGCACACAAAAGAGGCCTTTGCGGCTACCCGGTTAACCGTTGGAGTATCAAACGACCTCCAAATGGCACGAAACTTGACAGGCGGTCTACCGGTGCTATACCAAGGCCGCTTGGCAAACCTCGGGCCATTCCGAGAAAGTTTAACACCCGCTCACAACAGGAGACAAAAAGGGGGACGCCGGAGGACATAGGAGTGTCAGATTGCAAAACGGACAACGAGGAAAATGCTCGGATGCATGAGACGAACATGTATGCAAAATGAGATGCACATGATGACATGACAAAAAACAACACGCAAGAAAATGACATGACAACAATGACAAACAACTGGCAGACACCTGGCGCATCAGATCCGAGGCGTTACAACACTCCTCCACTAACAAGAGATCTCGTCCCGAGATCTTAGGACCGAGACGGAAGGGAAAAGGGATGAGGTGAAACAAGAACTCAAATGAAGAAGCAAAGAATCGAGAGCACTCGAGAAGAAGAGAGGAACGAGAGAATGACGAGAATCGAAAGCTCACGGAATCAGATAGACTATGAAACTACTCCGGTTAGAACGAGATAAGAAACAAATAAGACTGAAAGGATTTAGGCAGCACTCCGGTTGAACATTGAAAGATTAGAACATGAACTTGAGAAGATGGAATGATACTTGACTTGAGGAACAACACAAAACCTCCAGAAGACTTGAAAGAGTTGAACAAAAAGGACGGAGAAGGAAAAGACAACTTGTGCCACGAATGAAATTGAAAGCAACCTTAGAAGAAAGGATTGAACGGAATTGTTGAGAAAATCAACAACGAAAAGAAATAAGCTTGTTGTGGTCTTATAGGTAACATCTCAAGATCATAAGATGATAACCGGCCACAAACGGAAATGATTGGATATCTTAGAAGAACGAAGAAATGCAAAACTCCACTTCAAAGGAATACGGAGAATTAATTGCACTTCGAGATGTGAGAAGAAAAGATACTTGAATTTCTCCAACAAAATACTTGATGAACTCTTGAAGAATGAATTAAATCATGAAGAACCACCATGAAGAACTCTGGTGACAAAAGGACGATGAGATAGAATGAAGGAAGAAAGAATAAGATGAGCCTTGCGATGATTCAGATGGAGGTTCCGACGAAATGGCCGAGGAAATTTGAACTCCGGAAAAGAAAAGATGAAAACACTTGGAACTAGAATTTATTCCTCACGAACAAACTCCGAATGAAGGGATTACTCACTTTGATGAAATAAGAATAAGATTTATTGTATGCTTATCCTTCATCAAATTAAATTGATGACAAGCAATGGATTTTGCATATTACTTATTCTTCTTGAAAAGGATTAAGGGGGGTATAGCACAAAACTTGAGAAAGTCTGCATGAACCACCAGTAGGATTGAAAAGAAAGAATGAATTAATATGATTATCAAAGAAAAAGAATCTGAAAGAACCACCATTAGAATTCGGAAATGACTGACGAAAGAGAAAGAATCACCAGGAAGAATTAGAAGGACAAAATGCTAGAGGGGATTTAGATGCAAAAGAACAAAGAGATCATGAGCTGATTAAAGAACACTTGAACGAAGCACCGGGATAATTGGATAATGGTAGCTGAAATGTCAGGACAAAGAATTCTTCTGGAATGATGGCCTCCGGTGAAAACAAATGGAAAAACAACTTCTGACACACTCCGGATGGATGAAAAAGAATTGCACGACTGGAACCAATTTGAACGAATAGCATCAAGCTAGCTACATGAATCTTCGGGGGAACGGACAAGCTTTAGAGGAAAAACTCTTCTTCGATCTTCAAATGACGACGAGAAACACCACCAAAATTGTTAAGGCACTCCGGGACGACGAAAAGCGAAGTGGTTGAGGCAACAATGAAAATGATTAGAAATCGATCTTGGAAAAGGCATGTGACTAATGGGATCCATTCTTACGTCACACTTAAAAAGAATTGAGAATAACTCCGGGTGAATTAGAAGAGTCAGGTAAGATCCTGGGAAAAGACCTGTGGGTTAGGGCCCACTGAAGAGCAAAACACCGTCGGAAAGGATTGTTGGACAAATAGATGATGCACCGAAACAAATGAAATATTTGAATGAGGTGACAACCTCGAATTAATTGGAACACACCCGAATCTCCTGAGATGTCTTGAGCACTCCGGAAGGATAAACTGGCGAGGGCGAACGAGCAAGGAGAACACTTGATCCAAGGAAAAGAATATGATCAACCCGAAAAACTTGAGTTGAGTCCACCGAAAAAGAAATGAAGAATGTCAAGCAAAAGAGAATTCACCGGTTCAAATAATTGACGAAAGACTGAAAAGGCTCCGCACGAATGAAACTGATGGTCGAAAGAGACTCAGACTGCGAAAAGAAAAAGGGTGGGAGGGCGGGAAAACAAAGGCAAATTGAAAGGGGGAACCGACGAATATTTTGAAGAGAAAACACCGGTTGAAAGAAAGCAAAGGCTTCGCACAAGTAGGAAGGATACTCGATTATGGACTCCGGCTTCGAGAAGAAAAAGGGGTGGGCGGGTGGGGAAAAAAAGGACAACTTCGAATAGGGAAACAACGTCGATTGAAAAGAACTGAGGATTGTACTTGCAAAAACAGAGAGGGTCGAATCGTTTTGACGAGAAATGCACAGGATGAAAAGAGCTGAGAACCAACGAATGAAAAACTAACCGCGTGATCCTAAAGAAAATTTGAATGGGAAGAGAAGTAATTCAAAACACCTACGTCAAGATTCCTTACTAGAGCAACGAAGGGGCTAAGGAGTAAAAAGAATTCCTACTCTTCGATATAACTAGACTCCGAAAACAGTTTTCTTCTAGACTCAACAATGGCCAAACTACACGATCAATCAAGGGGGCTCCTAAGGTCGGTCGAGGCTCTGATACCAACTGATCACGCCCAAGATGCGACCCTATCCTAAAGGAACTCGAAGGTCCCACCAAGGATAGAAGCGCATCTTGAAGACGCTTTTGCAAGGTGGATATCATTACATCAACATTACATAATAGATGGGGATACATACAAAAGGCATACAATGCCACACGAATACAACAGCATCTTACATAAGAGCATCATCCGACTACGGATGAAAACACAAACAACAACTCAAACGACATCCACCCTGCTAGCCCAGGCTGCCGACCTGGAATCTATCCCCTGATCAAAGAAGAAGCAGAAGAAGAACTCCAAACAAGCAAACATCGCTCTCGCGTCATGATCATCGTGTAACATGTACCTGCAACTGTTGTTGTAGTAATCTGTGAGCCACAAGGACTCAACAATCCCATTACCATGGGTATCAAGACTAACAAAGCTTAATGGGAAGGGAAGGGGTAAAGTGGTGAGGTTGCAGCAGTGTCTAAGCATGATATGGTGGCTAACATACGCAAATAAGAGCGAGAAGAGAAGAAAAGGAACGATCGTGAAGCTAGCAATGATCAAGAGGTGATCCTGAACTCCTACTTACGTCAATCATAACTCAAAGCCGTGTTCACTTCCCGGACTCCGCCGAAAAGAGACCATCACGGCTACACACGCGGTTGATGTGTTTTAATTCGGATCTGGTGACAAGTTATCTACAACCGGATATTAACAAATTCCCATCTGTCACATAACCGCGGGCATGGCTCTCGAAAGTTTATACCCTGCAGGGGTGTCCCAACTTAGCCCATGATAAGCTCTCGCGATCAATGAAGGATATACCTTCTGCTAGGAAGACCCGATTAGTCTCAGAATCCCGGTTTACAAGACATTTCGACAATGGTAAAACAAGACCAGCAAGACCGCCCGATGCGCCGACAATCCCGATAGAAGCTGCACATATCTCGTTCTCAGGGCAACACCGAATGAGCAATCCGTACAACTAAAACCAGACCTCAAGTTTCCCTGAGGGGACGCAGCAAAGGGCCCTAGTTCAGACCAACACTTAGACAAGCATTGGCCCGGGGGGGGGGCTAAAATAAAGATGACCCTCGAGAGAGCGACTCCCAAGGGAAAAGTAGGTGGTGGTGAGGCAAATGGTAAAACCAAGGTTGGGCCTTGCTGGAGGAGTTTTATTCAAAGCGAACTGTCAAGGGGTCCCATAAATCACCCAACCGCGTTAGGGACGCAAAATCCGGGAACATAATATTGATATGACGGAAACTAGGGCGGCAAGAGTGGAACAAAACACCAGGCATAAGGCCGAGCCTTCCACCCTTTACCAAGTATATAGATGCATTAATAATATAAGAGATATTGTGATATTCCAACATAACCCTGTCCACCATTGAGCAATCTTCAACTTCACCTGCAACTAACAACACTATAAGAGGGGCTGAGCAAAGCGGTAACATAGCCAAACAACGGTTTGCTAGGAAGGGTGTCAAAGGTTAGAGGTTCATGGCAATTTGAGGAGGCTTGAGGAACAAGTGATAGGAAGCGCAGCAAAGCGATAGAACGAAGCAACTAGCATAGCAATGATAGTAGTGAGATCCAGGGTAGCGGTCATCTTGCCTGAAATCCCGCAAGGAAGAAGAACGGGTCCATGAAGAAGATGAAGCCACGTAGACGAACCAAACGCAGACGAACGAATCTCCGATCGCAACGAAACGGGAACTATCGAGAAGAAGCACAACATAGTAAACACACCACACATAGACAAGGCATGATGCTCAACCAAGTATGATGCATGACAAGCTACAAGAAGCTACTCATGGCAAGAGATGATGCATACAAGAGCAAAAAATCGAAACAAGTTTAAATGAGGCCAGGAACAACCTATAACAATTCCGGTAAGTCCTCATATGCAAGTTTCAAAGTTGGTCCAGATCTGAACAAACATTAAGTTGAAGTTATTAAATAGCAAGTTAAAGAGCACCAAAAGGATCTATACGAAATTCTAGTCAAGTTACATATAAAGTTCATTTAGTTCGGAGCTACGGCCTAGAAGATATGAGCAACACAAGTTAAACATGGCATTGATGCCAAATGCATCCAAACATCAAGCAAACACCTCAAAACATGGAGGCAACATGATAATATGAAACTACATGCAAAATCAAGCAAATTTCATATAGAGCACACTCAAAACGGAGCAACGGTTCAAACACATACACCATACAAGTTTAAAGGACAAGCTGCCCAAAACAACAACTAGGCATCTAGAAAGCATCAAAACAATAAGCTACATCACCCCAACATAATAACAGAAGGCATGGGCATGAAGTAAAGGTAAAGCATGACAAAACATGAACATTGAGCTATCTCCATAAATCACTAGAACATGCTCCAAAACACATGGCAAGATGGCAAATAATAACAGTTTCAGACTTGGCAGAAATAACATCAGGTTGCAATGTTTTGAGCTATCAAACAACATGTTACAGGAACTTATCATGACAAACAAAGGCATGGCATGAATCTACTAATCTCACATAACAAAAGTCCCTTACTGACCATGAGCCAAAAGGGCACAGAAAATATGATGGCACCCATGTAAACATGGCAAATGATATGACAGATTCATACATGGCAGGAACAACAATAAGTAGGCATGTTGGTGAGCTTGAACCACTCATCACAGAGCAATACATGTCATGACAAGGTAACCAACAGTAAGAAGACATGATTATGAAGCTAAACATGGCAAGAGCAAGTTCATCGCATGCTTGGATCACTAACCACAATCATGGCAACATTGAACTTAATGTTAACAGGCTGACAACAACATTATTTAGCAGTTTTTGAGGCAAGATAACAACAAGGTACAACAGTCTATAAATGCAACCAGGGGCATGCATGGATATAGCATGACATTTATAACAAATCATCCTTAGTGATCATCTCCAGATTATGCATAGAATGACTTGTAGCAGCAGGTTTACATAGCATCATGACATAACAGAAACAGACTAGCAAAACAGTAATAGCAAGTACCCTAATTCATGAGCTCGATGCACTTAGTACAAGACCCACAAAAATACATGAATGGCTCCACTGTAAAGATGGTATGATGTAGCACAAAACACATGTAGAGCTCATGCTCATAGGATGCACACACAAAATGCAACAAAAATGACAAATCATCAAGTTATAACAGTTTCAGCAGTTTAACATCATATAGCACTCTTGCAACGATGATTAGGGCATCAAGATGGACTCAAACAAGTGTGGCACAATGGAATGAAATGAAGATCATCTCATGATGAACATTTTGATATATCACGCACGCAAAACGGAGCAGCACACAACAAGTTATGGCATGTCTACGTATGCACCAGAATGTAGGAAAACGGGGACTTAGTGGAAAAATCACCTCCGTGAAAAGTCAACGCGGGATCGAGCGGAGCGGGACAGCGCGGTGCGGGACGGATCCGGCCGTTTGGTTGGAGGGATGGGTGGATCTCGTCCACCCCAACGAGATCTTGCCGGAAGTTGGCCGGAGTTGCGCCGGAGATGGAGAAGGACCTACCAGCACATCAAGAAACTGTTCGAGTGGAAGGGCATGTAGCAGGAAATTGACGACTACGTGCGGAGTGTCAGGTTTGCCAACAGTCCAAGCATGAGCTGCGCAAACCAGCAGGCAAACTGGCGCCATTGCCCATTCTAACAGCTCCATGGCAGGATCTAACGATGGATTTCGTCGAGGGTTTGCCCAAGTCTGACGGCTACGACACCATCACGGTGGTGGTTGATCGCTTCACCAAGCTCGCACATTTTGTGCCATTGCGACATCCGTTCACGGCCACTCAGGTGGCAAGGGCGTTTTGGGACAACATCGTCAAACTTCACGGCATTTCTGCATCCATTGTGTCAGACCACGACACGGTGTTCACCAGTACACTCTGGCGCGAGCTGCTTGCCGGCGCTGGCACCAAGCTTCTGTACTCCATGGCGTACCACCCGCAGACTGACGGACAGAGAGAGCGTGTGAATCAATGTATGGAGATGTATCTGCGCTGTGCCATCCACGACACTCCGCGTCAATGGCGCCGCTGGCTGCCATCAGCTGAATTCTGGTATAACTCCTCCTTCCACTCGTCGTTGGGTTGCTCTCCATTCAAAGCACTGTACGGGGTGGAGGCGAATGAGGGGAGCATGGCCACCTGGCCAGCAACTCAAGCTACCTTGCCGGATGGTGAACAGTGGGACTGGGCAGTGCATAAGGAAAACTTGCAAGCACAGTTGACTCGAGCGCAGACTAAGTACAAGAAGTTTGCAGACAGGAATCGCATAGAGCGTGTTTTTCAAGTTGGGGAGCAAGTGCTGCTAAAACTCCAACCCTATGTGCAGAAATCGGTGGCCAGCCGACCGTGCGCCAAGTTGGCATTCAAGTTCTTCGGTCCATTCATCATCAGCGCCAAGATTGGTCCCTCGGCTTACAAGTTGGAGTTGCCGCCTGACAGTCGCATTCATCCTGTGTTCCATGTGTCCCAACTGAAGCCTTTCACACCAATTATACACCAGCGTTCTCTAAACTGCCTGCCATGGACTTATCCGCTGTGGACTCTCAACCGGTCGAGATTTTGGACAAGAGAATGATGAAGAAAGGGGACACACCACTGGTTCAAGTTCACATGGCATGGAACACAACTCCTCCGTCGACAACCTGGGAAGACTATGAGGTTCTTCGTCGGCGCTACCCACAGGCAACAATCTAGGAAGAAAGCAACTTAGAAGAAGGGGCCACTTCTCAAGGCGGGGAGAATGTCACAGCGGTGTTGCACACCACCGTGTGACAGCTAGTTGGCATGACCAAGTGTAAGTGTGCGTGGGGTCCACCTGTAAGCCGCTAGGGCCAGGAGCCAGTAGGCGTGCGTGTGTACTTAAGCCCTGGAGATGGGCGTGTATCGACAAGTCTGAAGAAGTGAACTGATTCCCCTCTTTCTCTCCTCTGCTCATCCCCTTCTCCAAGTTTCTCTCATCTCCTTCCCTAGATCCCCCTCTAGCCTACTCTGATCGCCTGTGATTCAGATCAGGGCGTTACAGGTCACTGCGTGGTAGATCAATGATACTTCATTGTTAGATTATGCTAAAATAGAAAAACAAAATCTATAGATTTAGATTCATTAACTTGACCATAACTGATTCCTTGCCCTACTTTTGTGTTCAAAGTTTGCTCTCAGTCTCCGTTGGATCTCCAAGATTGTCCAATTGGCCCCTTCCAGCGACCGCTCCACCTACAGTAGGCATTACCATCTTATGCACAAAAGCAATTAATTTGCATGATTTATTATTGTTAGATAAACAAACTAAACATTAACCATTATAAGCAATGGATCAACTATGCTTGATCGATGATTTTTTCTAAAATAGAAGAACTTTAATATGTACATCCTAGATTAATTAACATGACCAGAACCGCTCCCTTTCCATACTTACAATTCCCTCAAGTTAATACTTTTGTGTTCAGGTTTTGATTGGAACAAAAAACTAACTATACATATTTTTTCCAGTTATACTTACTAACTAATATATATTTATATTTATATTGTCAAGGCCTCAAATAACATGTTGCCTATGTTCACAAATGCATTGAGTACAATAGAGGGATGGCAACCAAGGACTATAAGTAACAACGGGTGCACAGCTTCAAAATTGAGGACAGAGAAAAAAAATCACCAGATATGTAAGTTGTACTCCCTCCATTCCAAAAAGCTTGTCGCTCAAATGGATATACAAGTAACAAAGGGTGCACAGAATCAAAATTGAAGACAGAGAAAAACATCACCAGATATGTAAGTTGTACCCCATCCATCCGAAAAAGTATAGGGTTCAATTTTAGTATGAACAAGAACAACCAATATTAATATTTAAATGATCCAGAACTAAGAAGCTTGAACATGAATGTACTGATATGAAAATTTTGAACTTCATAGAGCCAACCGGTAAGTGCAACAACGTGGTGCAATTTTCTCGTATGAAGATTGGCAGGTATAGCTAGAAGCATGACTATTTCAGACTGTGCTACCAACTAAGAGAACCACTCACTTAACTTATGAAATAGCTATGGAAAGACAACAGAAGAGGTCGAAAAACTACATGCAAAATATCATATTAAAAAGGAAGGAAGGAAGATCAGTTGGAACGATATAAACAAGGACATCTATACGTAACATTCTCAAGAGTCACAAAAAGAGATGGACCGCGGATAATCAAATGATGAAGATAGCGATGACGATGATGTGGTCAAGTACATAATCTATAAATAAATTTTCCATGTAATGAACTAAAATACACACTTTCCGTATGATATTGCCAGCCTTTTACATAAGCACAAGTACATGGATAATTAGTTTCCTGCAAAATCTCTTCAATTTAATAAATTGACTTATCTATGCTAACATGAATGTTACACACTATATGACAGGAAGGATATAGTCTACTATTCTAGAGAAACATTGGAAAAAATGCATGAACATTTAATGAAAACACTTATTATATAATGCGAGCCTATAGTGACAACGTCCACTCATCATTATATTTTATACAATAACGCAAGTTATTTAAATTTAATTACTCTTTGAGAAATATTAAAACAATAGCCAGTTGCAAATATATGTATGAATTCATAAATCATCGATATAGTATGTAGGGTACAGAGCCTAACATTGCCGATACTGGTCGCATGGCAGGAAAAAGTGGATAGGGCCTCAATAAATTCAGAATTTTGACTAACAAGTTATCATCACTAATAATCATTGATAGCGAGTGAATAAAGAGGTGATTTTTGTCAAAAAAAGCAATAATAATTGATAGCAGCAAACATACAGAATAATCTATGCATAACCAATGTCCTCAGGCAGGACACCTAACTCTATGGTCTGCATCGCAAAATTAAACTAAAGGAGAGTGGAGCTGGTACCGCTTCATGGTCCGTCCTCGGCAATTCCAAGCACTACTAGGCACAAACCCAAATCTTCCTAAAACTCCGCCTGTTAGGCCATGCTGACTACATTACCTAAAATCTGTTCTTAATTTGCTTTGTACTTTGAACTATACTGTATTGGCTTATCCACATCCTTAGAGGCCTTGCAACCAGCCGGTGTGGATACAAACCTGCATTCATCATAGGCTGAAAAGTGCCTTGCACGCTGGAGCTCCAACATCGCGCACGGGGGCACCTCAAACTCCATGCTGCTTCACTCGCTTACCTCCGTCCCACCGGAGGGGAGACGATCCACGCTGACAGCAACGCCACCATCGAGTTCGACTAGCTCAACTGATCAACTACTCCCTCACGCAACTTCTCCTCAAGCCCTGGTATGCCTCCACACTATTGACGGGCCTGGGGGATCGAGGAGGCGCGCGGTACCTAGACCAGACCCATGGCCGCACCAACGACCTGAACTGCGGGGAGTGCATGCAGGGAAGATAAGCAAGGTGGCGGCATGAGACCAACAGAGGAAATCGAGGGGAGCTTGGGAGTGAGATGGGCAACGCCGATTACTAGCGGCAGTAATGGAGTTCATCGGTAGACAACAATTTTGGAGTGACAAGGAGAGAAGTGGAGGAGAAAGGGGATCGGAACTTCTGGAGAGACTGACGTGTGCGTGACAGGCGCATCTGCGCGACAATGCGAGTGTTTGGGCTTTGTGTTGGGCTAAAGCCCAACTAGGTTTCTAGCAGAAAGATATAGAAACCACAGAAAAAATATCCAACTATTAAGTTTTTATGATTATTTACTCAAAAAAACTGTCATTATTGCAGTGTACACCGCCCAAAAGGTATAGTGTATAATTGTGTGTATAGCCAAAAAAATATAGTTTTTCTCGCTGAAATTCAGTGTGAAGTAATCCATGCAAACATATTATACCCCCTCCATCCCATATTAATGTTGATCAAATAGAAATATATAGCCATATCAAAGTGCAAGATACATCCGTTTGAGCGACATTTAATATGAGACCGAGGGAGTACATGATTATATGAAGGAAAAAAACATGTATGTGTCATTGATTGTTGAACTCAAATTTAGTGCATATGAAACTTGGCCACAAAACAACTGATATGTTAAACATTTCCTCAACTAAAAAGACATTCCAAAAAACAAATTGATATATTAAATATGAAAAGGAAATTTCTAACGGTCAACATACGAAAATGACAAATAAGTACTGTATGAAAATTTGAGTAACTAGGAAATTTTAGTTCGCATCTAGAAAATGCAAAATTATCTATAATAGTATATATGAAATTTTATCCAGAAATTAGGCAAGTGATTCATGCATAAAATATGTTGTATATTTAAATATCAACGAGAAAAACTAATATATCTAAAAAATACCCTTTGTTTCGAAATATATGATGTTTACGTCTTATATTTAGAAACCCAGAGGGAGTACTATATCCACAACGTAAATATGATTGTGCGGCCATATGTTGCTTCCGAACAATTTCAATGCGAACGTGCCTTCTTGAAATCTCACAATATTTGAAAGTGGATTTCCTCTTACGATAAAAACAAAACTACATGACCAACCAATGGAACTGCCAAATATTAACTTATTTTAATAGAACTTTCTTACATACTAGCCTGCGCGTATGTGCGGGCCACTCTACTATTATAGTTAATAGCAAAGATAGAAAATGAGAGAAAAAAGAGTTGGAGAAAGAATTTGGGCATGGGGGTAATTTTCCAGGACTCATAAAAATGAGCTTGATCCAAGAAAATAGAATTTGGCACGAATACAAGCTTTATATTCAAACTCATTTGAATTTAATTTAAATGGTTTAAACTAGGACAAGGTTTAGGGGTGGCCAAAATGTTGAGATGTTTTATGGAGCTCCGAAAAGTTGGAGACAAAGAATTGAGATAACAAAGGCATGGAATATTTTGAAAGTGTGTTATGGTGAATTCCAAATCAATGGAATATTTTATAATAGCTCCCTAATATTGGGAGGATATGTTATTAAGAGAAATCATCCTTCCCTCAATTTAAATGGATCGAACATCCATACAATTTATTTAAAAGAGTTATAAAATTAATGATATGACAGCATGATGACATGATGCAATGCAAGAGATGACATAATGAATGCAACAAAGCAACTGAAACACATGGTGACAATAGGAATAAATGGAAGGCATCTGGATCGTCGGTCTTGGGGCGTTACACCTGTTGGAAATATGCCCTAGAGGCAATAATAAATTGGTTATTATTATATTTCCTTGTTCATGATAATCGTTTATTATCCATGCTAGAATTGTATTGATAGGAAACTCAGATACATGTGTGGATACATAGACAACACCATGTCCCTAGTAAGCCTCTAGTTGACTAGCTCGTTGATCAATAGATGGTTACGGTTTCCTGACCATGGACATTGGATGTCATTGATAACGGGATCACATCATTAGGAGAATGATGTGATGGACAAGACCCAATCCTAAGCCTAGCACAAGATCTTGTAGTTCGTATGCTAAAGCTTTTCTAATGTCAAGTATCTTTTCCTTAGACCATGAGATTGTGCAACTCCCGGATATCGTAGGAGTGCTTTGGGTGTGCCAAACGTCACAACGTAACTGGGTGGCTATAAAGGTACACTACGGGTATCTCTGAAAGTGTCTGTTGGGTTGGCACGAATCGAGATTGGGATTTTGTCACTCCGTGTAAACGGAGAGGTATCTCTAGGCCCACTCGGTAGGACATCATCATAATGTGCACAATGTGACCAAGGGGTTGATCACGGGATGATGTGTTACGGAACGAGTAAAGAGACTTGCCGGTAACGAGATTGAACAAGGTATCGGTATACCGACGATCGAATCTCGGGCAAGTACCATACCGCTAGACAAAGGGAATTGTATACGGGATCGATTGAGTCCTTGACATCGTGGTTCATCCGATGAGATCATCGTGGAACATGTGGGAGCCAACATGGGTATCCAGATCCCGCTGTTGGTTATTGACCGGAGAACATCTCGGTCATGACTACATGTCTCCCGAACCCGTAGGGTCTACACACTTAAGGTTCGATGACGCTAGGGTTATAAAGGAAGCTTGTATGTGGTTACCGAATGTTGTTCGGAGTCCCGGATGAGATCCCGGACGTCACGAGGAGTTCCGGAATGGTCCGGAGGTAAAGATTTATATATAGGAAGTCCTGTTTCGGCCATCGGGACAAGTTTCGGGGTCATCGGTATTGTACCGGGACCACCGGAAGGGTCCCGGGGGCCCACCGGGTGGGGCCACCTGCCCCGGGGGGCCACATGGGCTGTAGGGGGTGCGCCTTGGCCTACATGGGCCAAGGGCACCAGCCCCAAGAGGCCCATGCGCCTAGGGAACCCTAGAGGGAAGAGTCCTCAAGGGGGAAGGCACCTCCGAGGTGCCTTGGGGAGGATGGACTCCTCCCCCCTCCTTAGCCGCACCCTTCCTTGGAGGAGGGGGCAAGGCTGCGCCTCCCCCCTCTCCCCTGCCCCTATATATAGTGGAGGGGAGGGAGGGCATCCATACCTGAGCCCTTGGCGCCTCCCTCCCTCCCGTGACACCTCCTCCTCTCCCGTAGGTGCTTGGCGAAGCCCTGCAAGATTGCCACGCTCCTCCATCACCACCACGCCGTTGTGCTGCTGCTGGATGGAGTCTTCCTCAACCTCTCCCTCTCTCCTTGCTGGATCAAGGCGTGGGAGACATCGTCGAGCTGTACGTGTGTTGAACGCGGAGGTGCCGTCCGTTCGGCACTAGGATCATCTGTGATCTGAATCACGACGAGTACGACTCCATCAACCCCGTTCACTTGAACGCTTCCTCTTAGCGATCTACAAGGGTATGTAGATGCACTCCCCTTTCTACTCGTTGCTGGTCTCTCCATAGATAGATCTTGGTGTTACGTAGGAAAATTTTGAATTTCTGCTACGTTCCCCAACAGTGGCATCATGAGCTAGGTCTATTGCGTAGATTCTTTGCACGAGTAGAACACAAAGTAGTTGTGGGCGTCGATATTGTTCAATATGCTTGCCGTTACTAGTCTTATCTTGATTCGGCGGCATCGTGGGATGAAGCGGCCCGGACCAACCTTACACGTACGCTTACGTGAGACCGGTTCCACCGACAAACATGCACTAGTTGCATAAGGTGGCTGGCGGGTGTCTGTCTCTCCCACTTTAGTCGGATCGGATTCGATGAAAAGGGTCCTTATGAAGGGTAAATAGCAATTGGCATATCACGTTGTGGTTCATGCGTAGGTAAGAAACGTTCTGGCTAGAAACCCATAGCAGCCACGTAAAACATGCAAACAACAATTAGAGGACGTCTAACTTGTTTTTGCAGGGTATGCTATGTGATGTGATATGGCCAAAGGATGTGATGAATGATATATGTGATGTATGAGATTGATCATGTTCTTGTAATAGGAATCACGACTTGCATGTCGATGAGTATGACAACCGGTAGGAGCCATAGGAGTTGTCTTAATTTATTTGTGACCTGCGTGTCAACTTAAACGTCATGTAATTACTTTACTTTATTGCTAACCGTTAGCCATAGTAGTAGAAGTAATAGTTGGCGAGGCAACTTCATGAAGACACGATGATGGAGATCATGATGATGGAGATCATGGTGTCATGCCAGTGACGATGATGATCATGGAGCCCCGAAGATGGAGATCAAAAGGAGCAAAGTGATGATGGCCATATCATGTCACTATTTGATTGCATGTGATGTTTATCATGTTTATACATCTTATTTGCTTAGAACGACGGTAGTAAATAAGATGATCCCTTACAACAATTTCAAGAAGTGTTCTCCCCTAACTGTGCACCGTTGCGACAGTTCGTGTTTCGAAGCACCACGTGATGATCGGGTGTTAGATTCTAACGTTCACATACAACGGGTGTAAGACAGATTTACACACGCGAAACACTTAGGGTTAACTTGACGAGCCTAGCATGTACAGACATGGCCTCGGAACACGGAGACCGAAAGGTTGAACATGAGTCGTATAGAAGATACGATCAACATGAAGATGTTCACCGATGATGACTAGTCCGTCTCACGTGATGATCAGACACGGCCTAGTTTGACTCGGATCATGTAATCACTTAGATGACTAGAGGGATGTCTATCTGAGTGGGAGTTCATAAGATGAACTTAATTATCCTGAACATAGTCAAAAGGTTTTTGCAAATTATGTCGTAGCTCACGCTATAGTTCTACTGTTTAGATATGATCCTAGAGAAAGTTTAGTTGAAAGTTGATAGTAGCAATTATGCGGACAGTAGAAAGCTTATGTCCTTAATGCACTGCTTAGTGTGATGAACCCCAAACGTCGTTTGTGGATGTTTCGAACATCGAACATACACGTTTTGATAACTACGTGATAGTTCAGTTAAATGGTTTAGAATTGAGGCACCAAAGATGTTTTTGAAACGTCGCGAAACATATGAGATGTTTCGAGGGCTGAAATTGGGATTTCAGGCTCGTGCCCACGTCAAGAGGTATAAGACCTCCGACGACTTTCTTAACCTGCAAACTAAGGAGAAAAGCTCAATTGTTGAGCTTGTGCTCAGATTGTCTGAGTACAACAATCATTTGAATCGAGTGGGAGTTGATCTTCCAGATAAGACAGTGATGGTTCTCCAAAGTCATTGCCACCAAGCTGTTAGAGCTTCGTGATGAACTATAACATATCAGGGATAGATATGATGATCCTTGAGGTATTCGCGATGTTTGACACCGCGAAAGTAGAAATCAAGAAGGAGCATCAATTGTTGATGGTTGGTGGAACCACTAGTTTCAAGAAGGGCAAGGGCAAGAAGGGATATTTCATGAAACGGCAAATCAGCTGCTGCTCTAGTGAAGAAACCCAAGGTAAAACCCAAACCCGAGACTAAGTGCTTCTGTAATAAGGGGAACAACCACTAGAGCAGAATTACCCTAGATACTTGGTAGATAAGAAGGCTGGCAAGGTCGATAGAAGTATATTGGATATACATTGTGTTAATGTGTACTTTGCTAGTACTCCTAGTAGCACCAGGGTATTAGATACCGGTTCGGTTGCTAAGTGTTAATAACTCGAAACAAAAGGCTACGGAATAAACGGAGACTAGCTAAAGGTGAGCTGACGATATGTGTTGGAAGTTTTTCCAAGCTTGATATGATCAAGCATCGCACGCTCCCTCTACCAAAGAGATTGGTGTTAAACCTAAATAATTGTTATTTGGTGTTTGCGTTGAGCATAGACATGATTGGATTACGTCTATCGCAATACGGTTATTCATTTGAGGAGAATAATGGTTACTCTATTTATTTGAATAATACCTTCAATGGTCTTACACCTAAAATGAATGGTTTATTAAATCTCGATCGTAGTGATACACATGTTCATGCCAAAAGATAGTAATGATAGTACCACCTACTTGTGGCACTGCCACATAAGTCATATCGGTATAAAACGAATGAAGAAGCTCCATATTGATGGATCTTTGGGCTCACTCGTTTTTGAAAAGTTTGAGACATGCGAACCATGTCTATTGGTGTATATGCATGAAGAAACTCCATGCAAATGGACCGTTTTGACTCACTTGATTTTGAATCACTTGGGACATGCAAATCATACCACATGGGCAAGATGACTGAAAAGCCTCGTTTTCAGTAAGATGGAAAAAGAAAGCAACTTGTTGGAAGTAACACATTTTGATGTGTGCAGTCCAATGAGTGCTGAGGCATGCAGTGAATATTGTTATGTTCTTACTTCACAGATGATTCGAGTAGATGTTGAGTATATTTACTTGATGAATCACGAGTCTGAATTATTGAAAGGTTCAAGTAATTTCAGTGTGAAGTTGAAAGATCGTCGTGACAAGAGGATAAAAGATCTATGATATGATCATAGAGATGAATATCTGAATCACGAGTTTGGCACAGAATTAAGACATTGTGGAAATTGTTTCACAACTGATACAGCCTGGAACACCATAGTGTGATGGTGTGTCCAAACGTCATAGTTGCACCCTATTGGATATGGTGCATACCATGATGTCTCTAATCGAGTTACCACTATAGTTTATGGGTTAGGCATTAGAGACAACCACATTCACTTTAAATAGGGCACCACGTAATTCCGTTGAGATGACACCGCATGAATTATGGTTTAGAGAAACCTAAGCTGTCATTTCTTAGAAGTTTGGGGCTGCGATGCTTATGTGGAAAGGTTTCAGGCTGATAAGCTCGAACCCAAAGCGGATAAATGCATCTTCATAGGACACCCAAAACAGTTGGGTATACCTCCTGTCTTAGATTTGAAAGCAATAAGGGATTGTTTCTAGAATCGGGTCCTTTCTCGAGGAAAAGTTTCTCTCGAAAGAATTGAGTGGGAGGATGGTGGAGACTTGATGAGGTTATTGAACCGTCACTTCAACAAGTGTGTAGCAGGGCACAGGAAGTTGTTCTTGTGGCACGTACACCAACTGAAGTGGAAGCTTATGATAGTGATCATGAAACTTCGGATCGAGTCACTACTAAACCTCGTGGGATGACAAGGATGCGTACTACTTCAGAATGGTACGTAATCCTGTCTTGGAAGTCATGTTGCTAGACAACAATGAACCTACGAGCTATGAAGAAGCGATGGTGGGCCCGGATTCCGATAAATGGCTCAAGGCCATAAAACCCGAGAGAGGATCCATGTATGAAAGCAAAGTGTAGACTTTGGAAGAACTACTTGATGGTCGTAAGGCTGTTAGGTACATATGGATTTTGAAAGGAAGACAGACAATGATGGTAAGTGTCACCATTGAGAAAGCTCGACTTGTCGTTAAGATGTTTTTCGACAAGTTCAAGGAGTTGACTACGATGAGACTTTCTCATTCGTAGCGATGCTAAGAGTCTGTTGGAATTATATTAGCAATTACTGCATTATTTATGAAATCTTGCAGATAGGATGTCAAAACATTGTTTCCTCGACGATTCTTGAGGAAAGGTTGTATGTGATACAACCGGAAGGTTTTGTCCATCCTGAAATATGCTAATAAGTATGCAAAGCTCCAGCAATCCTTCTGAGGACTGGAGTGAGCATCTCGGAGTTGGAATGTATGCTTTGATGATGATCAAAGATTTTGGGTGTATACAAAGTTTATGGGAAACTTGTATTTCCAAATAAGTGAGTGGGAGCACTATAAAATTTCCGATGAGTATGTGTTGTTAACATGTTGTTGATCGGAAATGATATAGAATTTCTAGAAAGCATGCAGAGCTATTTGAAAAGTGTTTTTTAATGGAAAAGCCTGGATTAAGCTGCTTGAGCATTGAGCATCAAGATCTATAAGGATAGATTAAAACGCTTAATGGTACTTTCAAATGAGCACATGCCTTGACGTGATCTTGAAGGTGTTCAAGATGGATCAGTCAAAGAAGGAGTTCTTGCCTGAGTTGTAAGGTATGAAGTTAAGACTTAAAGCTCGACCATGGCAGAATAGAGAGAAAGGAACGAAGGTCGTCCCCTATGCTTAAGACATAGGCTCTACAGTATGCTATGTTGTGCACCGCACCTGAAGTGTGCTTTACCATGAGTCAGTCAAGGGGTACAAGAGTGATCCAAGAATGGATCACAGGACAGCGGTCAAAGTTATCCTTAGTAACTAGTGGACTAAGGAATTTTCTCGATTATGGAGGTGGTAAAAGAGTTCATCGTAAAGGGTTACGTCGATGCAAGCTTAACACCTATCCGGATAGCTCTGAGTAGAGATACCGGATACGTATAATGGAGCAACAATTTAGAATAGCTCCAAGTAGAACAGTTATTTGGAATAGCTCCAAATAGAATGTGGTAGCTGCATCTAGGAGATGACATAGAGATTTGTAAAGCACACACGGATCTGAAAGGTTCAGACCCGTTGACTATAACCTCTCTCACAAGCATAACATGATCAAACCCAGAACTCATCGAGTGTTAATCACATGGTAAATATGAACTAGATTATTGACTCTAGTAAACTCTTTGGGTGTTAGTCACATGGGGATGTGACCTTGAGTGTTAATCACATATCGATGTGAACTAGATTATTGACTCTAGTGCAAGTGGGAGACTGTTGGAAATATGCCCTAGAGGCAATAATAAATTGGTTATTATTATATTTCCTTGTTCATGATAATCGTTTATTATCCATGCTAGAATTGTATTGATAGGAAACTCAGATACATGTGTGGATACATAGACAACACCATGTCCCTAGTAAGCCTCTAGTTGACTAGCTTGTTGATCAATAGATGGTTACGGTTTCCTGACCATGGACATTGGATGTCATTGATAACGGGATCACATCATTAGGAGAATGATGTGATGGACAAGACCCAATCCTAAGCCTAGCACAAGATCTTGTAGTTCGTATGCTAAAGCTTTTCTAATGTCAAGTATCTTTTCCTTAGACCATGAGATTGTGCAACTCCCGGATATCGTAGGAGTGCTTTGGGTGTGCCAAACGTCACAACGTAACTGGGTGGCTATAAAGGTACACTACGGGTATCTCTGAAAGTGTCTGTTGGGTTGGCACGAATCGAGATTGGGATTTTGTCACTCCGTGTAAACGGAGAGGTATCTCTGGGCCCACTCGGTAGGACATCATCATAATGTGCACAATGTGACCAAGGGGTTGATCACGGGATGATGTGTTACGGAACGAGTAAAGAGACTTGCTGGTAACGAGATTGAACAAGGTATCGGTATACCGACGATCGAATCTCGGGCAAGTACCATACCGCTAGACAAAGGGAATTGTATACGGGATCGATTGAGTCCTTGACATCGTGGTTCATCCGATGAGATCATCGTGGAACATGTGGGAGCCAACATGGGTATCCAGATCCCGCTTTTGGTTATTGACCGGAGAACATCTCGGTCATGACTACATGTCTCCCGAACCCGTAGGGTCTACACACTTAAGGTTCGATGACGCTAGGGTTATAAAGGAAGCTTCTATGTGGTTACCGAATGTTGTTCGGAGTCCCGGATGAGATCCCGGACGTCACGAGGAGTTCCGGAATGGTCCGGAGGTAAAGATTTATATATAGGAAGTCCTGTTTCGGCCATCGGGACAAGTTTCGGGGTCATCGGTATTGTACCGGGACCACCGGAAGGGTCCCGGGGGCCCACCGGGTGGGGCCACCTGCCCCGGGGGGCCACATGGGCTGTAGGGGGTGCGCCTTGGCCTACATGGGCCAAGGGCACCAGCCCCAAGAGGCCCATGCGCCTAGGGAACCCTAGAGGGAAGAGTCCTCAAGGGGGAAGGCACCTCCGAGGTGCCTTGGGGAGGATGGACTCCTCCCCCCTCCTTAGCCGCACCCTTCCTTGGAGGAGGGGCAAGGCTGCGCCTCCCCCCTCTCCCCTGCCCCTATATATAGTGGAGGGGAGGGAGGGCATCCATACCTGAGCCCTTGGCGCCTCCCTCCCTCCCGTGACACCTCCTCCTCTCCCGTAGGTGCTTGGCGAAGCCCTGCAAGATTGCCACGCTCCTCCATCACCACCACGCCGTTGTGCTGCTGCTGGATGGAGTCTTCCTCAACCTCTCCCTCTCTCCTTGCTGGATCAAGGCGTGGGAGACATCGTCGAGATGTACGTGTGTTGAACGCGGAGGTGCCGTCCGTTCGGCACTAGGATCATCTGTGATCTGAATCACGACGAGTACGACTCCATCAACCCCGTTCACTTGAACGCTTCCGCTTAGCGATCTACAAGGGTATGTAGATGCACTCCCCTTTCTACTCGTTGCTGGTCTCTCCATAGATAGATCTTGGTGTTACGTAGGAAAATTTTGAATTTCTGCTACGTTCCCCAACAACACCCACGGCCTCCACAACCACCAGGGCGCACCAGGCACCCCCGGCACGCCCATGTGTTTTGTGCCCTCCCTATAAGTCGTTTCAGGCCCTTCTTCGGGCGCAAGAAAGATAATTTATGGGAAAAAATCATGTAAAAATTTCAACGCAATCGGAGTTACAGATCTCCGAGAATTATAGAAACGATGAAGGGCCAGTTCTGGGGAACGTGAAACAGAAGAGAACAGAGTGGGAGATCCAATCTCGGAGGGGCTCCCGCCCCTCCGCCACCATGGAGGCCATGGACCAGAAGGGGAATTCTCCTCCCATCTATGGGGGTGACCAAGGAAGAATAAGAAGAGGGGGTCTCTCTCCCCCTCTCTCCAGGTGGCGCCGGAGTGCCTCCGGGCCAAGGATCGTGATGGCGATCTACATCAACAACCTTGCTACCATTAACAGTAACTCTCTCCCCCTCTATGCAGCGGTGTAATACCCCTTCTCCCCGCTGTAATCTCTACTTAAACATGGTGCTCAACAGTATATATTATTTCCCAATGATCTATGGCTATCTTATGATGTTTGAGTAGATCCGTTTTGTCCTATGTGTTAATCATGATCTTGGTTGGTATGAGTGTATATTTTATTATGTTACTGTCCTATGGTGCCCTCCGTCTCGTGCAAACGTGAGGGGTCCCCGTTGTAGGGTCTTGCAATATGTTCATAATTTCCTTATTGTCGGTTGCCGAAGTGACAGAAGCCTAAACATGGACAAGTGGGTTATTGCGTATGGGAGTAAAGAGGACTTGATACTTAATGCTATGGTTGGGTTTTACAACCTTAATGATCTTTAGTAGTTGCGGATGCTTGCTAGAGTTCCAATCATAAGTGCATACGATCCAATTAGGGATAGTATGTTAGATCATGCCTCTCCGTCAAATAAAATTGTAAGAATGATTACCGGTCTAGTTATCTATTTCCTAGGGACAAATGACTTTCTTGTTGACAAAAGCTATCAACTTTTATTATCTCACAATTTATTTGTAGTTTTATTCTCGCAAAGTACTCGTAGTTTCATTCTTCCCAAATAGTTTTATACTTGTTCTAGGTAAACGAAACACTAAGTGTGCGTAGAGTTGTATCGGTGGTGGATAGAACTTGAGGGAACATTTGTTCTACCTTTAGCTCCTTGTTGGGTTCGGCACTCTTACTTATCAAAAAAGGCTACAATTGATCCCATATACTTGTGGGTTATCAAGACCTTTTTCTGGCGCTGTTGCCGAGGAGCAATAGCGTGGGATGAATATTCTCATGTGTGCTTGTTTGATTTTTCACTAAATAGTTTTTATTTTCTGTTCTAAGTTGTTCTCTATCTTTAGTTATGGATATGGAACACAAAACACCAAAAAAAAGTTGTACTTGCTACTCACGGAGATGGGGAACCTCCTAAAACCATTGATGCTCGTTATGTGAAAAATATTAAACACTACTTTGATAATCCTGAGAAATCCCCATTCAACTTGATAATGGAGACACGTTGGATCAACGTGAATACTTTAGGGATTATCGCTCGACTAAACAAGGGAAACTGTTTTGGGATCAAATTCGTATGTTGCATTGGTGTGCTTGCGATTTATGCTCTAGATATGATTATACTTGTTGTTGTAGGATGAAGGATCTGCACCTTCCTTTTCATGTGAATTTAGCAATAATGAAACCTTGGCTTCTTATGCTAATGGTAGATATGATTATTATGATGTGGAACGAATAGAAGAATTTGTTGCTTTTAAGGGTGCTTATGAAATTGAACCTTTGTTTGAAAAGTATGAAGATTTTGATGATTCAACTTATAGACCTGGAATTTTTTCTATACTTAAATATTGCTAGGAGAATTATAAATAGAATTCCTATATTGATGCATATATTGAGAAAGTCTCCGCTGTCCAAGAAGAGACTAATATTTTGTAGGAGTCTATGGAAGAAGGAATTGATGAAACTGTGAGCTCATTGGATGAAAAAGATGATGAGGAGAGCAAAGAATAAAAGGAGGAAGAGCGAATTGATCACCCGTGCCCACCTTCTAATGAGAGTAACTCTTCAACTCATACATTGTTTAATTTCCCTTCGTTCTTATCGAAGGATGAATGCTATGATAATTGCTATGATCCCGTTGATTCATTTGAAGTATCCCTTTTTGATGAACTTGATGCTTGCTATGCTTGTGGCCATCATGCCAATATGAATTATGCTTACAGAGATGAACTTGCTCTAGTTCCTTACGTTCAGAATGAAATTGTTGCTATTGCACCCAAACATGATAGTCCTATTATATTTTTGAATTCTCCCGACTCAACTATGTCGGAGAAGTTTGCTCTTATTAAGTATTATATTGATGAGTTGTGTTCTACAATCACACATGCTGATTTGATGAATATAATATGCATGTGATTGCGATCCTACTTGCAATTATTATGAGAAAGGAACTACATCTCCTCATCTCTATGTTTCTAACAAGATAAACTTGACAGAAACTGTTTATACTATGCATTGGCCTTTACTTGATGTGCATGAATTGCTCTTTTATGACATGCCGATGCATAGCAAGCGATTGGAAGTTATGCATTGGAGAAGTGAGGGTCGACCTTGAACACTTGTGTTTATGCTCATGAAACAATGTAGAATTTTTCATGAAGATTCTCACAAAAATAATTATCCCCTTGTACAAATCCATTGTATTATAAACATAATGTGCCAATATTTGCCTTTAGGATGATTATATTGCTGGTTGGTATATGCAGTACAAAAACAGAAACTTTGGCTGTAGTGCGTGATTTTACATTTTTTACTGTAATGTCAAAAGTTTTTGAAACTTTTTGCACAATATTGCTATACAAATGTTTATATTTTCCTAAATTTTTAGAATTTTTGGAATTACAGAAGTATGGTGAATGTTAAGATTACTACAAACTGTCTTATTTTTGACAGATTCTATTTTTGATGCATTGTTTTGCTCGTTTTGATGAAACTATCGATTTTATCGGTGGTATACACTACAAAAAAAAGACACATCCGTGACATTTTGGGCCGAACGAATTTTTTCTGTCATGCTTATGACACTTCTATGACGATAATTGTGACAAAACCCAGTATCATCATAGATGTGGTGGACTCCTAATTCTATGACAAAAAATCATGACAGAAAATGGGCTTTTTGTCCTGGGCGCGCCGGAGACGCAGCCGAATGACATTCTTTGGGCCGTCCATGACGAGAAAAACCTTGGTAGAAGCGAGGGCGAGGAAAATAACGGGGGATTTTCGGTTGCGGTGGGTGGCCGGGGCCGAGCGATGCACGGAGGGATTGCGTGTTTCTCTCATACACGTACACGCGTGGGTGCGAGGCTTTGGGCTCTATCTGAACCCGAGCGAGGCGTTCACCTACTGAACCCGAGCGATTGCACTAGCTACGCGTTAGTGAACCCGAGCAATCGATCGATCCTTTTGCTGTTAAATGAACACGATCAAGCGATTCTTTTGCTACTGCTGCTAACTGAAGCCGATCGACCTGCTGCGTCTTAATGAACAATGAGCGTTGTGGGGGGTTGGATGAATAGTTCAATGTGGGGGTTGGATGAACAGGACCCCGTGGGGGTAGAGGCCATTGCCGCTGGATGAATAGGACCCTGATCGCCCCGGTTGGGGGTGGATGAACAGGACCCCATGGAGAGCTAGTTGAACAGTAGCCGGTGGAGGGATGGATGAACAGTAGCCCATGGAGGGGTGGTTGAATAGTAGCCAGTGGAGGCTGGGTGAATAGGAGCCCGTGGATGAACAGTAGCTGGTGGAGGCATGAGGGAGACGCGGTGGATTAACAGTCGCAGGTGGAGGCTAGAGGAGGTCGACGGTGGATGAACAGTAGCCCATGGAGGCTGGAGCGAGGCAGTAGACGGTGGATGAACAGTAGACCGTGGAGTCCCGTTTTGCGGTATGCCACACCCCTCCCAATGAACAGGACCCCATTTCGACCGTAGAAGGTCGAAGAGAAGTCCGTTTCCTCCATTTTGCGGTATGCCACACCCCTCCCGATCAACAGCACCCCGTTTCGACTGTTGGAGCTTGAACAAAAGTCTGTTTCCTCCGTTTTACGGTACACCAGACCCTTCCCGATGAACAGACCCCGTTTCGACCATACGCGATCGAACACAAGGCCGCTTTCCTCCGTTTTGCGGTACCCCAGACCCCGTTCCGGCTGTTCCATCCAAGCCAGTTGGCTCCCATTGAACACGACCCATTCTGACCCAGTCTATTGCCTCCCGATGAACAGGACGCGTTCCGATCCAGTCACTTGGCTCCCGGTGAACACGACGTCGTTTCCTCTGTTCCAACCCAGCCGGTTGGCTACCGATGAATAGGACGTCGTTGCTGCCCTTCGTTGCCTCTCCATGTACACGAGCCTTGGCCATACGTATGCGCGAGTAGGCGTTCGAGACCCCGCCCATATGTACATATGTACGTGTACACAATATAGACGGGACTGCCTGAATAGTATGTACGTACACGTTTGCGACCCGAATGACAACGCTACTTAGCTTCGACTGGGTGGGTCCTGACTGTCAGGGAGGATAAGGAGGCACTTCTTTGCGTGCAAAGATGTAGCTGGTGGGTCCGAGCTGACAGGGGGATGATTCTTTTTTTTGCGCGTAATGAGGAGGCACTTCCTTGCGTGCGAAGATGTAGCTGGTGTGTCCATCTGTCAGCCTCACCGCGTACAGTCCTGTTCTGATGGTTGTCGTTTGTTAACCACGTTGACCACACTGCACGAATAGGAGCAGGCGATGAACCAAGGTGAGGCAGGGAATGACACGGAGCCTGAGAACATGCGGAGGGTAGTACGAGGGTTGACTGATTCGGCTGCGGTGTGAGGTTGTCGTCGCCGCAGAATAACAGGGGGTGTGGGTGAGTAGAGGGATGGCCTGACCAGAGGTTAGAGTAGGGTGGGGCGGTGAGACCTGCGCGGCAGAAGAGCCGGCCATGGGAGGCAGGAGCAGGTGGCACGACCGACGCTGGTTTGGGCGGCTAGAGCAAGAAGACCAGAGGTTGAAGAAGCACTACGGCCATTGGATGGACATCGTACAGTCACTAGAGCTAGATCATATTGACTAAGTTGACAAAGCCCTCCGTCCGCGTCAAGTTAGTAGGCCCACAAGTTAGCCTCCCAGCATGGTGGGTCCTAGCTAGCAGGGGAGTATTCATTTTTTTTGTTGACCATGCCACCGAGCGCATCCAAGGTGGTGGACGACGGCGAGGGCCCCGAACAGCAACGAGCCGGAGATGGGAAGACGCGGGAGTGGAGTCGCAGACGGAGAGGTGTACAAGGGTTAACTGGTTCTGGTGCGGCGTGGTTTGGCAGTCGGTGGAGAAGAAAAGGAGGTATGGAGGGGTGGAGGGATGGCCTGGCTGGCGGTGGGGTAGTGCTTCACAGCAAAGCGTGCTAAGCAGAGCTGCTAGCAGCAGGAGGCGGGAGCAGGTGGTCCCGGCGGTGCTGGAAGAAGAAGATGAGAGATTTAAGATGGATGCCGGTCATTGGATGTAAATTCAAGAGTTGTCGATGTCAAAATCATTTGTTAACTAAGTTGACAACGACTTGCGTTGGCTTTGACCTATTGGTCCACATTTCAACCTCCAAAAATGTGGCACATATTCAACCCATTTTTTAGAATTTACACTCCATTTGATCTTTCCTTAGAATTACAATCAATTTGCTGGGCTGGGTGAACAAATAATGTAGCATCCATGTGGACCATTTTTTTAAACTACAACCCATTTTCACTTTCTCAAAATACACGAATTTGCTGGGTTGGCTGAACAAATAATGTAACGTCCATGCGGCCCATTTATTTTTTCCTAAAAAATTACAGCCCATTTGCACTTTCTCAGAATACACGATTTTGTTGGGCTGGTTCTAATTATAATGCTGGGTTGGGTGCAGCAATATTATCAAAAAATAAAAAGGGGTTGAGCATTTTGTATTAAATATATATAAATAATAAGTGCTTTATCATTACATTGGTCCATAAATGTTACCAAGCTTTTGTACACAATCACCAGGATTTTCATTGTCTTAATGTAAAAAAAATCCAGGATTTTATTGCTAAAAAATTATTTTTATAAGTTTATAAGACGTGGGATATTGTTTTCTTATATATGTAAGTATTTGTTAAATGTATGATGACAATAACAATAATATATAATACCATATAAAATAATATAGATATATATAATATAGTTAGAAGCGAAACATAAGTTGGACCTGGCGTTCCTAGTCTTATATAGAAAAATAAGACAGACCTCTGCGTTTTCTTCAAAAAAAAATACATAAGTTGGGTTAAGGATGTTTCAGGAAAAATAAAACCTAGGATGGGAGTGAGGGAGTCCTGGATTAGGGGGTATCCGGACAGCCGGACTATATACTTTGTCCGGACTATTGGAGCGTGAAGATACAAGACTCAAGACTCCATCCCGTGTCCGGATGGGACTCTCCTTTGCATGGAAGACAAGTGAAAGCACAAGTGCTCCCTAGGTGGTTTTGGTAATTAATGTCAACATATCTCTTGTTGGACTAACACTTTTATCTAGTATGTTTCAGATAAGTTCAACAATGGAGTGGCATGGACTAAAGGATGTGGGAACTCCTTCAAGATGTTAAGGACAAAGGATTGGCTCAAGCTTCAAGCTCAAGACTCTTCATTTTACATTTTAGTGATCCAAGATCACATTGAGTCTATAGGAAAAGCCAATACTATCAAGAAGGGATGAGGTGTTGCTTAATGAGTTTCTTGCTCCACAGTGCTTAGTGATATGCTCCAAAACCCTCAACTACCTTTCCACTTCCACACATATGACCTAAACCTAAAGTCAAACTCGGCCCCATCGACTCTTTCTATCCGGCGCCACCGAGTTCAGATGTCATAGCCACTGCCACAAACCCTAGGCAAATCGGTCTCACCGATAGGGATCTCGATCTCACTGAGATGGGATTGTAATCTCTCTGTGTATGTCCATTACCAAAATCGGTCTCACCTAGTTTGAGTAATCGGTACTACTGAGATTACAATGCAAACTTTCTGGTTAACTCATTACCAAAATCGGTCCTACCGAGTTTGTGTAATCGGTCCAACCGAGTTTGCCTGACCAACTCTCTAGAAAACTTATTACCAAAATCGGTCTCACCGAGTTTGTGTAATCGGTCTCACCGAGATTACGTTATGCCCTAACCCTAACCATATTGGTCCTACCGAGTTGAATATCGGTCCCACCGAAAATCCTAATGGTCACTAGATTTACTAAATCGGTCCGACCGAGTTTGTTGATTCGGTCCCATCGAGTTTGGTAGATTGTGTGTAACAGTTAAATTTTGTGTGGAGGCTATATATACCCCTCCACCTCCTCTTCATTCGTGAAGAGAGCCATCAGACTGAACCTACACTTCCAGCATACATTTTCTGAGAGTGAACTACCTACTCTTGTGTTGAGGTCAAGATATTCCATTCCTACCATATGAATCTTGATCTCTAGCCTTTCCCAAGTTGCTTTCCACTCAAATCTTCTTTCCACCAGATCCAAATCCTATGAGAGAGAGTTGAGTGTTGGGGAGACTATCATTTGAAGAACAAGAGCAAGGAGTTCATCATCAATGCACCATTTGTTACTTCTTAGAGAGTGGTGTCTCCTAGATTGGCTAGGGGTCACTTGGGAGCCTCCGACAAGATTGTGGAGTTGAACCAAAGAGTTTGTAAGGGCAAGGAGATCGCCTACTTCGTGAAGATCTAGCGCTAGTGAGGCAAGTCCTTCTTGGGCGACGACCATGGTGGGATAGACAAGGTTCCTTCTTCGTGGACCCTTCGTGGGTGGAGCCCTCCGTGGACTCGCGTAACCGTTACCCTTCGTGGGTTGAAGTCTCCATCAACGTGGATGTACGATAGCACCACCTATCGGAACCACACCAAAAACATCTGCGTCTCCAATTGCGTTTGAATCCTCCAAAACCCTTCCCTTTACATTCTTGCAAGTTGCATGCTTTACTTTCCGCTGCTCATATACTCCTTGCATGCTTGCTTGATATGTATTGTGAATGTTAAACTTGTGCCTAAACTCCACTTAAACTTAAAGATCTTAAAAATTGCAACTTTGGTACTTAGTGTCTAATAACCCCCCCTCTAAACACCTCTTCTCAAGGTCCTACAACAAGCTTGGCGATCCGGATATTATATTTCCTTCTTTGTAACCGACTCCATGTAAACCCTAGCCCTCTCCGGTGTCTATATAAACCGAAGAGTTTAGTCCTTAGAGACAGAATCATAATCATCATAGGCTAGCTTCTAGGGTTTAGCCTCTACGATCTCGTGGTAGATCAACTCTTGTAACACCCATATCATCAATATCAATCAAGCAGGAAGTAGGGTTTTACCTCCATCAAGAGGGCCCGAACATGGGTAAACATCGTGTCCCTTGCCTCCTGTTACCATTAGCCTAAGACGCACAGATCGGGACCCCCTACCCGAGATCCGCCGGTTTTGACACCGACATTGGTCCTTTCATTGAGAGTTCCTCTGTGTCGTCGTTGCAAGGCTCGATGGCTCCTTCAATCGTCAACAACATGGTACAGGGTGAGACTTTTCTCCCCGGACAAATCTTCATGTTCGGCGGCTTCGCACTGTGGGCCAATTCGCTTGGCCATCTGGAGCAGATCGACAGCTACGCCCCTGGCCACCAGGTCAGGTTCGGAAACCTGAACTACACGACCGATATCCGTGGAGACTTGATCTTCAACGGATTCGTGCCTGCGCCAGGAGCACCGGACAATCAGGATGAGCACGGCTTAGACCTGCTACCGGACAATGCTCGGGATATCGCCCCGGCAGGAGCCCTGGACCTAAATCCGGAGCAGATTGCGTTGCCCGAGGACGGGTGGATGGACCCCGCCCCGGAGGCCGCACACTCATCGGCGGTTGAGCCTAACACAGGCCTCACCCCCAAGGAAGCCTGTGACACCGGACCCCCGTACTCATATCCGGCTTTAGGTTCCAGTCCGCGCACTCCCGAGCCCGCCAAATCTTGTTGGGCTCCGGTAATGGAGTTCACCGCTGCGGATATCTTCCAGCACTCGCCCTTTAGAGACATGCTGAACTCTTTAAGGTCCCTATCTTTGTCAGGAGACTCTCGGCCGAACTATGTCCGACTCGAGTGGGAAGCAGGTGACGAAGAAATTCGTTGCCCACCCACCACCCACTTCATTGCCACGATCGATGATTTAACCGATGTGCTTGACTTAGACTCCGAAGACATCAACGGTATGGATGACGATGCAGGAGAAGAACAGGAACCACCGCCCACACGGCGGTGGACATCCACCTCTTCATATGATATATATATGGTGGACACTCCGAAGGAAACCAATGGCGATGAGGCAATGGAGGATAACCCCTCGAGGAAGAAAGCAAAGCATGGGTGTCGTCGGCACCGCTCCAAGCCCCGCCTCAGCAATACCGGCACAGGAGACGAAAACAATCTGGATGGTGTCGAAGATGAATACAATCCCGATCAGCCTGCCTTCGAGCAGACCGAACAGGAAGATGGGCAGGACAGCCCAGACGAACAGGCGACAAACAGATATCCGGAGGAGGACAATTACATGCCCCCCTCCGAAGACGAGATTAGCCTCGGCGACAACGAGTTCGGCGTGCCTGAGGACCCCGTGGAGCAGGAGCGCTTCAAGCGCCGGCTTATGGCCACTGCGAGAAGCCTAAAAAAGAAGCAGCAGCAGCCCCAAGCTGATCAAGACCTACTCACAGACAGATGGACTGAAGTCCTGACAGCTGAGGAATACAGACTCGAGCGCCAGACGGCTGACCGGCCACATCGTGGCCGGGATAAAACAGCATATCAGCCCGAATACCAGCCTGCACCTCCACGCCAATACGCTACGGCCCGGGGCAATAGGCAGGACCTGCAAGATATACTGGAAAACAAGGCAGGACACCGAAGATCGATCTACGGATCGCGGGGGCGCGCCCCAACACGTGACGATGATCGCCACGCCGGATACACTACAAACAAGTCCGGCCGGGCCAAATATAGCCACCCAGACTCATTCGAACTACGTAGCCACATAGCCCGACACAGAGGCACCGCACACCCCCTCTGCTTCACTGACGAAGTGATGGATCATGAATTCCCAAAAGGGTTTAAACCCGTAAACATCGAATCATACGATGGCACAACAGACCCCACAGTATGGATCAATGATTTCCTTCTGCACATTCACATGGCCCGCAGAGACGATCTACACGCCATCAAGTATCTCCCCCTTAAACTCAAAGGACCGGCCCGACATTGGCTAAACAGCCTGCCAGCAAATTCCATTGGCAGTTGGGAAAACCTGGAGGACGCGTTCCTCGAAAACTTCCATGGCACATATGTGCGACCACCGGATGCCGATGACCTGAGCCACATTACCCAACAGCCCGGAGAGTCAGCGAGGAAATTCTGGACTCGGTTCCTAACCAAAAAGAACAAAATAGTCGACTGTTTGGACGCCAAAGCCCTGGCGGCCTTCAAGCATAATATCCGTGACGAGTGGCTCGCCCGACACCTCGGCCAGGAAAAACCCAAGTCCATGGCGGCCCTCGCGACACTCATGACCCTCTTTTGCGCAGGCGAGGACAGCTGGCTGGCTCGCAGTAGCACCACACCAATAAGCTCCGGCACTCCAGATGTTCGCGACAATAACGGCAAGCCACGGCACAACAGACATAAGCGACGGAACAACGGCGACGACACTGAAGACACGACAGTCAACGCCGGATTCAGTGGCTCGAAATCCGGTCAGCGGAAAAGCCGTTCAAAAGAAACAATCAGGTACCATCCAATCTGGACCGCATACTTGAACGCTCGTCCCAAATTCATGGCACCCCAGATAAGCTAGCCAACCACACTAATAGAGACTGCTGGGTGTTCAAACAGGCCAGTAAAATAAACGCCGAAAACAAGGACAAGGGGCTGCACAGCGACGATGACGAGGAGCCCCGGCGTCCGAACACGGGGAAAAAAGAAATTTCCTCCCAGGTGAAAACGGTCAACATGATCTACGCCATACACATTCCCAAGCGGGAACGGAAGCGAGCACTGCGGGACGTCTATGCGATGGAGCCAGTCGCCCCAAAATTCAACCCATGGTTAGCCTATCCGATCACCTTTGATCGTAGGGATCACCCTACCAGCATCCGTCACGGCGGTTCAGCCGCATTGGTCCTAGACCCAATCATCAACGGATTCCACCTTACGCGAGTCCTTATGGATGGCGGCAGCAGCCTGAACCTGCTTTATCAGGACACGGTGCGCAAAATGGGCATCGACCCTTCGAGGATCAAGCCCACCAAAACCACCTTCAAAGGTGTAATTCCACGAGTAGAGGCTCGTTGCATGGGCTCCATAACACTGGAAGTGGTCTTAGGATCTCCGGATAACTTCCAAAGCAAGGAGTTAATCTTCGATATCGTCCCTTTCCGCAGTGGTTATCACGCACTGCTTGGACGAACCGCATTCGCTCAATTCAATGCGGTACCACACTATGCATACCTCAAGCTCAAGATGCCAGGACCTCGCGGGGTCATAACAGTCAACGGAAACATGGACCGCTCTCTCCGTACAGAAGAGCATACTGCAGCCCTCGCAGTAGAAGTACAATGCAGCCTTCTTCGGCAAACCACCAGTCCGGTGACAGCAACCCCAAACACCGTCAAGCGAGTCCGGAGCACCCCGCAACAGGATCGCCAGGCATGCCAAGAGCGCGACTAGCAGTCCGGCCTCCGCTCAAGCCCCATCAAAGCAGCATTCGTGCCGCGCGTACACAATCACGCACTTAAAATACCATGGGCTTAGGCGGAGGCGCAACAGTGACTCAGTCAACAGTGTGGTATAACCGCAACATACTTTAATAACCCCCCTTTATCTTTTAGGACACTGCCGTCGGGCATCCTCTTCAGAAGAGCCGGATTGTCAGACTTACACAGGAGAGAAAACCAAGGAGGCAACAGGCTTTGCGCAGAAATGGAATACCCAGGTGGAATCTGTTCACGATCGTTATATCTGTTTTATATACCTACATGCAGGTTGCCCTTGGATAGGACATGTTAAATAGCCCCATTTACTTCTGCTTAAATGCATTCATTGTAAACATACGCTTAAACGTATTATTCATCAACGGGAGATAATATATAGCGTCAGCTTATTATTCCTATTTGCACATTTTCCTATAAATGTTTATTTAATATTGCATCCGTACACCTTGTTACGTTCAGTTTGCCAGGGGCTTCTTATGGCACCCCATAATACGGCAAGACAAGTCCGAACACTTTCAACAGTGCGGCACCCCGAACTTATAGCATCATATGCATCAGCTCCGAATCATGTCTTGGGTCAATAGTTGGGTTTGCCCGGCTCCCTTGTTTTGGTACCTTACGTTCCGTTATATCAGCTAAGGTAGCGCAGGGAGAACTACTGCGATTGTGTCCCGGTTCTTCCGGACGAGCACCTCAGTAGGGAAAGCCGAAAACTGACTGGCATGATGCGACGAGAGCTGGTCGCTGTTCGAGAGGTCTTAAAATCCTTAAAGATTTTTTCCACTTTGGGCGAGGAATCGGCCTCGTCCGATTTAGGCGTATATCACGCCCCAATTCGGCCTTCTGAATTCTAGGGGCTTCGCTGAAATTTAAAATTGTAGACTTCTATGGCTAAGTGAAAGTTATAAAGCCGCATAGTCCGATTGCCTTGTTCGCTGCGCCAAACACCTCCTTCAGGGACCAAAAATTTGGATAAAGAGTGTCTGGGTTTTTCCAGGAACACCCCGGTACTAGCTATGCGGGGGCGGAAGCCGACGACTGGCCTACTTTCAGAATTTTATAAACAGCCGCATAGAAGGTAATATTTTAAATCAAAAATCACTATATAGCGCAAGTAACTTCGTCTTTATATTACAACAATGGCTGAAGTACATTCACTCAAAGATCGTGTTCTTGGTACATTCTTAGGCCATGAGACGAGCGCCCTTAATAACGCCATCATAATATTTTTCGGGACATCGATGCGCCTTGCCCTCCGGCGGCCCGTCCTTCACCAGCTTCTCCACATCCAGCTTGCCCCAATGCACCTTTGCACGGGCAAAGGCCCGTCGGGCACCCTCAATGGAAACGGATCACTTGATCACCTGAAGCCGCGGACAGGCATTTACCATCCACTTGATCAGGCCGAAGTAGCTAGTAGGCAGGGGCTCACCAGGCCACATCCGGACTATGAAATCTTTCATAGCCACTTCGGTCGCCCTGTGGAGTTCAACCAACTGCTTCAGTTGGTCACTTAGAGGCATTGGGTGTTCGGCTCCAGCATACTGGGACCAGAACAGCTTCTCCGTTGAGCTCCGTTCCTCGGCACGGTAGAACTCCACGGCATCTGATATGCTGCGTGGCAGATATACGAATGCCCCTAGAGAGCTCCGAATTCGGGTAAGTAAAAGAAATGCCTCCTCCACATGCTTGCTTTGCATAAAGAATGTCTTACCCGCCGCTATCTTCTTGGCCGCCTGGATTTCCTGTTGGGCCTTTTCGGCTTCGACCTTGGCGTCTTCCATACTCGCAAGGGCCTTTGCAAGCTCAGACTCCTTTGTCTTGAGGTCACGCTCCAAGGACTCGAACTTCTTGCCGAGATCCTGGAGCTCTTGCTGTACCTCGCCCACCGTAGCATTCTGCTTTTCGCACTCAATGCGCTCCAGGGCCGCCCTATCTTCGGCCTCGGACATCGCTTTCTTCAAGGACAACACTTCAGTTGTGGCCCCTATTTGAAAGTCACGATGCTTTGTTGAACCTTTGTTCTCTTCGAGCTGCCTCTTCGTGAGGCCGAGCTCTCCCTATGTCTGCTCCAGGTCCCGTTTGAGTCCGGCGACCTTGGCCGTGCGGGCAGCAGCGGCAAGCAGCACTGCCTGCTTATTCACATACACACTTACTATTAGACTCCTGCGGATTTAAATTGACCCTCCGTTTCGCTTTTCTTTCCGAACACCAAATAGAGTATCAGGGGCTACTACCTATCGGGTGGTAATTTCACACATTTCTGATTACTTACCTCAAAGCCTATCTGGAGGCTGGTGCAGGCTTCGGTTAATCCGCTCTTGGCAGATAGAACCTTCTGAATCACCGCACTCGTAAGAGTACGGTGCTCTTCATCCATGGAAGCGCCGCGAAGCGCCTCCAACAGACTATCCGACACCTCTGGCATAGCGGAAGTCATCAGCATGGACAGCTCGCCCTCCCTAGCGAGGGGCTGCCTGCCCGAATCTGGAACCATCGGAGGTTCCGGCACAGTATCCGGCTGAGAGCCCGGCTTGCCGCGGCTCTCGTCGGCACAATCCGCGGGGACCTTGTACCCCGTGTGCCCGGCGTCTGGAATCTCGCCTTGGGGCGTCTCTAGAGTCACCTCCCCCTACTCTGGGATCCTTTGGGACAACACCTCCGTGTCATCTGTAGGCCGAGGAGTAGTGCCTGTCGGGAGCGAGTTCATCGCTGAATCACTCAAGGACCCATCCGAAGATGATACCTCGGGATGGACCCTGGCCGGACTGCATATATGTGTTCGGCGTTATAACAAACTATGAAGCAAAGTCGCACTAAAGTATAACAGAGTGCGGATACTTATGATCTCACTAGGGGCTTCCCCTGGGCAGCCACTCCTCCTTGCTATAGGCGGCCGTGGTGGAGTAATCCAGAAGGGACGCCTTTCCCTTCTTGGGCGTCCTGGCCTCCCCCTCCGGGGCGGCTTTCCTCTTCTTCTCCTCCCTAGTGCGTGGAGGGGGAGTGTCTTCGTGTTTCCCCCCGCCTCCGTGGGAGGAATCAGCCTCGTCGTCTTCGGACAACGAGGGTATGACGGCCTTGCGCCGGGGACACTTCTTGGTCCCCTGGGCCGCCTCCCTAGCTAGGACCCTCATCCTCTCTGGATGGGGCAGCCCTTTCCTCTTCCTCCTCCAAGGGGAGGAGTGTGCCTTGTCGTCTTCGGACGAGGCATCCGGTACGATCTTACGCCGGAGACCCTTCCTAGTCCCCGGGGCCTTCTTTTCGGCCTTTTTTTCCGGCGCCTTGTAGGGCGCCGGGACTAGCATCTTCGTCAGGAGAGCGTCTGCTGGACCTTCTGGCAGTGGAGCTAGACAGTCAATCCATTCCACCGTCTCCACATACTCCTGATTAAATACGCACAATGACTTAAGATCCTCCCATAAGTGCACTAGGAAAAGCTGTATCCGGTGATAGTCAGAAAACTCACCGGATGGGGGAGCCGCGTGGCATGAAGTCCACCGTCCTCAAATGTGGGAGGAGGTATTTCCGAGGCCTTGAACAACGCCTTCCATGCGTCCTTGTGCGTCATGCCGTAGAGCTTTCGAAGTGTCTGGTGTTCGGCCAGGACGAACTCCCACAGATTAAATACCCATCTTTGGCACGGAAGAATCCGGCGGACAAGCATGACCTGGACCATGTTGACAAGCTTGATTTTCTTGTCCTTCATATTCCTGATGCAGTTCTGAAGTTCGGTCAGCTCCGTAGGCTCGCCCCATGCCAGGCCCTTCTTTTCCCAGGAGGTGAGCCGCATGGGAATTCTGGATCGGAATTCGGGGGCCGCTGCCCAGTTGGCGTCGCGCGGCTCGGTGATGTAGAACCACTCCGATTGCCACCCTTTCACGGTCTCCGCAAAGGAGCCGTCAAGCCAAGTGACGTTGGGCATCTTGCCCACCATGGCGCCTCCGCACTCCCCTTGCTGGCCGCTCACGATCTTCGGCTTCACGCAGAAGATTCGTAGCCACAAGCCAAAGTGAGGCTTGATGCGGAGGAAGGCCTCGCACACGACGATAAACGCCGAGATGGTGAGGACGAAATTTGGGGCTTGATCATGGAAATCTAGCTCGTAGTAAAACATGAGCCTGCGGACGAAGGGATGAAGTGGAAATCCCAGTCCATGGACGAAGTGGGCGAGAAACACGACCCTCTCATGGGGTTCTGGAGTTGGAATGATCTTCCCTTCGTCCGGTAGCCGGTGCGCGATGTCTGCGGCCAAGTATCCGGCCGCCCGGAGCTTCGCAACATGCTTCTCCTTCACGGTGGAGGCCACCCACTTGCCTCCTACTCCGAACATGTTTTGCTGTGCGGAGAAAGTGAGAGCTAGGGCGCTGGAGCTCGAGGGTGTGAGAATGGATAAGCGAAGGAGGAAGAAGGCGTGGGTGAAAATGGGGAATCTTTATCCCTTTATAGAGGCGTCAAGAACGGTGTGCCTCCCCACTTTCCTATTGAAAATCGCTTATTTCCCAAGCGCCATGATTGATTGTGCGGTTGGGTTACTGATACGTCTCTAACGTATCTAATTTTACAAACACTTTTGCCCTTGTTTTGGACTCTAACTTGCATGATTTGAATGAAACTAACCCGGACTGACGCTGTTTTCAGCAGAACTGGCATGATGTTGTTTTATGTGTAGAAAAGAAAAGTTCTCAGAATGTCTTGGAAATCCACGGAGTCACTTTTTAGAATTAATAAGAACTTTTGGCGAATCAAGGCCAGGGGGCCAAGGGCTGTCCACGAGATAGGGGTGCGCCCCCCTAGGGCGCGCCCTCCTATCTCGTGGGCCCCCTAGACCTCCTCCGACCTCAACTCCAACTCCATATATACCGTCTCGGGGAGAAAACAATCAGAGAGAAAGTTTCATCATGTTTCACGACACGGAGCCGCCGCCAAGCCCTAATCTCTTTCGGGAGGGCTGATCTGGAGTTTGTTTGGGGCTCTGGAGAGGGGGATTCATCGCCGTCGTCATCATCAACCATCCTCCATCACCAATTTCATGATGCTCACCGCCGTGCGTGAGTAATTCCATCGTAGGCTTACTGGACGGTGATGGGTTAAATGCGATTTACCATGTAATCAAGTTAGTTTTGTTAGGGTTTGATCCCTAGTATCCACTATGTTCTGAGATTGATGTTGCTATGATTTGCTATGCTTAATACTTGTCACTAGGGCCCGAGTGCCATGATTTCAGACCTGAACCTATTATGTTTTCATGAATATATGTGTGTTCTTGATCCTATCTTGCAAGTCTATAGTCACCTATTATGTGTTATGATCCGACAACCCCGAAGTGACAATAATCGGGATACTTCTCGGTGATGACCGTAGTTTGAGGAGTTCATGTATTCACTATGTGTTAATGCTTTGTTCCAGTTCTCTATTAAAAGGAGGCCTTAATATCCCTTAGTTTCCGTAAGGACCCCGCTGCAACGGGAGGGTAGGACAAAAGATGTCATGCAAGTTCTTTTCCATAAGCACGTATGACTATTTACGGAATACATGCCTACATTACATTGATGAATTGGAGCTAGTTCTATATCACCCTATGTTATAACTATTGCATGAGGAATCGCATCCGGCATAATTATCCATCACTGATCCATTGCCTACGAGCTTTTCACATATTGTTCTTCGCTTATTTACTTTTCCGTTGCTACTGTTACAACTACTACAAAAACCCAAAAACATTTAACTTTACTTTTGCTACCGTTAGCATTATTATCATACCACTTTTGCTACTAAACACTTTGCTGCAGATACTAAGTTATCCAGGTGTGGTTGAATTGACAACTCAACTGCTAATACTCAAGAATATTCTTTGGCTCCCCTTGTGTCGAATCAATAAATTTGGGTTGAATACTCTACCCTCGAAAGCTGTTGCGATCCCCTATACTTGTGGGTTATCAAGACTAATTTCTGGCGCCGTTGCCGGGGAGCATAGCTCTATTCTCTGAGTCACTTGGGATTTATATCTGTTGATCACTATGAAGAACTTGAAAGACGATCGAACTACTATTTTGCCCTCAACTACGAGGGGAGGTAAGGAACTGCCATCTAGCTCTGCACTAGATTCTCCTTCCGTTATTAGTAGGCTTGCGACACCTAAACCTGCTACTGCTATGAATTCTGATATGTCGCATGTTATTGATGATGCCACTTCTGCTATGCATGATGAAACTACTTCTGTGCGTGATACTACTTTGCCATTAGGTGAATTTCTAGATGAACAACTTGCTAGATTTAGGGGGAATGAAATTACTGAAGATCCTATTACTGATGATAGTGATGATGAAGGTCCCCCAATGATTATGTATTACCTGTTGTTCCTAAGGGTTATGTTATGCATGAAACAGCTGCTATGGAAATTCTTGCTTGCAATGATAGAAATGATCTTAAGAAATTATTAGCTAAATGGAAGCAGCAGTCTCTTAATGCTAGAATGAAACCCGATCCTGCTTTTGCTACTTCACCTATCTGTGTTACTGATAAGGATTATGAATTCTCTGTTGATCCTGATATTATTACTTTAGTTGAATCTGATCCTTTTTATGGCCTTGAATCTGAAACTGTTGTGGCACATCTTACCAAGTTGAATGATATAGCTACCCTGTTTACTAATGATGAGAAGTCTCGCTATTTATATATCCTTAAGATATTTCCATTCTCATTAAAGGGTGATGCTAAGACTTGGTATAATTCTCTTGCTCCTGGTTGTGTGCGTAGTCCCCAGGATATGATTTATTACTTCTCTGCTAAATATTTCCCTGCTCATAAGAAACAAGCTGCCTTGCGGGAAATATATAATTTTGTGCAAATTAAAGAAGAGAGTCTCCCACAAGCTTGGGGGAGGCTTCTCCGGTTACTTAATGCTTTGCCCGATCATCCTCTTAAGAAAAATGAAATACTTGATATCTTTTATAATGGACTAACCGATGCTTCCAAGGACTACTTGGATAGTTGTGCTGGTTGTGTTTTCAGGGAAAGAACAGTCGACGAAGCTGAAATATTATTGAATAATATGTTGACTAATGAAAATAATTGGACTCTTCCCGAGCCAGTTCCTGAAGTAATTCCTGAACCAATTGAGCCAACTCCTGAGCCTATTCCTAAACCCACTCCGAAGAAGAGAGGTGTTTTATTTCTCAGTCCTGAAGATATGCAAGAGGCAAAGAAATCAATGAAAGAAAAAGGTATTAAAGCTGAAGATGTTAAGAATTTACCTCCTATTGAAGAAATACATGGTCTTAATTTACCGCCTGAAGAACCACATTGTCTTGATAACCCGACACAGGTAGTAAAGGTAAATTCTCTCTATAGATATGATAAAGTTGAAATACCCTCTACTAAATTTCATAGCCCATGCTTAGATGAATTTGATGACTTTATGGCTAGACAAGAAAGTTTTAATGCTTATGTTGGTAGAGAGTTAAAGAATAATGCTTTCGAGATAGGACGCGTAGGTGATAATCTGGCTAGAGTTAAAGATGAACTTCACCGCGTTAGCAAATATGCTTCTATGGTTGCTACTCAAGCTGAGCAAGTACTTAAAGCTCAAAATGATTTGCTTGATGAATTAAATAATAAAAATGACTTTGCTGTTAGAGTGGCTACTAGAACTGGTAGAATGACTCAGGAACCTTTGTATCCTGAAGGCCACCCTAAGAGAATCGAGCAAGATTCTCAGAGAAATAATTTAGAGGCACCTAGTTCTTCTAAAAAGAAGAAAAAGAAAAATGATAGGACTTTGCATGCTTCTAGTGAACCTACTGTAGACACACCTGAGAATCCCAATGATATTTCTATTTCTGATGCTGAAACCAATCAGGTGATGAACATGAACCTAGTGATAATGTTAATGATAATGTTCATGTTGATGCTCAACCTAGCAAAGACAATGATGTAGAGATTGAACCTGCTGTTGATCTTGATAACCCACAATCAAAGAATCAACGTTATGATAAGAGAGATTTTGTTGCTAGGAAGCACGGTAAAGAAAGAGAACCATGGGTTCAGAAACCCATGCCCTTTCCTCCTAAACCATCCAAGTCAAAGGATGATGAGGATTTTGAGCGCTTTGCTGAAATGATTAGACCTATTTTCTTACGTATGCGCTTAACTGATATGCTTAAAGTAAATCCTTATGCTAAGTATATGAAGGATATCATCACAAATAAAAGAAAGATACCGGAAGCTGAAATTTCCACCATGCTTGCTAATTACACTTTTAAGGGTGGAATACCAAAGAAACTTGGAGATCCGGGTGTACCAACTATACCATGCTCTATTAAAAGAAATTATGTTAGAACTGCTTTATGTGATCTTGGAGCCGGTGTTAGTGTTATGCCTCTCTCTTTATATCGTAGACTTGAATTGAATAAGTTGACACCTACTGAAATATCTTTGCAAATGGCTGATAAATCAACTGCTATACCTGTCGGTATTTGTGAGGATGTGCCTGTTGTGGTTGCAAATGTCACTATCTTAACGGACTTTGTTATTCTTGATATTCCCGAGGAAGATAGTATGTCTATTATCCTTGGTAGACCTTTTCTTAATACTGCAGGGGCTGTTATTGATTGCAACAAAGGCAATGTCACTTTTCATGTTAATGGTAATGAGCATACGGTACACTTTCCGAGGAAACAATCTCAAGTTCATAGCATCAATTCTATTGAAAAAGTTCCAACTATCATTTTTGGAGGTTTTGAATTTCATCTCCCTACTGTCAAGAAAATGTATGATATTCTTATTGTTGGGGATTTTCATATCCCCGTTGAGGTAACTTAGTGTTATTCGAAATTTCTCCGATTCCATGTTATTCGGAATGAGCTTGTCAACAAGACTTGATCAACCTTGTTAGTGGGTTCATTTTGATGATCACGAGATGGATGAAACTAGAAGGCACAACCTTTCGTACCTCCTTTTTACTTTCTGTTATTTAGAATAAATAAAGCAAAAATAGTATTATCCATCTGTTTTCTGAATTATCCGTGCATTAAAAAATAGTCCGAAAATAAAAGTGCTCCAAATGCCTTGCAAATTTAGTATGATTTTTTCTGGAATATTTGAGAATTTAAGGCACCGAAAACACTGCAGGAGGGCCAAGCACTAGGCCACGAGAGAGGAGGGCGCGCTCCCCCTGTAGGGCACGCCCCCTATCTCGTGGGCCCCTGGTGGCTCCCCTCCACTTATACCAGCACCCACACACTTCATCTTCTACCCAAAAAAATCCCCATCCAGCTCAAGCCCGAGTTCTAGCTCGTTTTGCTGCGATTTTCGATCTCTTAGCTCAAAGCTCCATTCACAAAACTGCTTTGGGAGATTGTTGCTTGGTATGTGACTCCTCCATTGGTCCAATTAGTTTTTGTTCTAGTTCTTTATTCATTGCAAATTCTTGCTGCATAGGTGACCATGTTCTTGAGCTTGCATGTTAAATTTTTGAGGTCCCTAGCAATTCCAATGCATGATATAGGCTCTAGGCACTTGTAGGAGTAGTTGCTATCAATCTTGTTTAGTTTTATTCACTTTTATTTTGAAGTTACTAAAATTTCAGAAATTTTCAGAAATGTTAAGGAGGCTCTTTAAAGGCTCTTCTAGCCAAAGCTCTAAGGAAAAACAAGACAAAGAGAAGGAAAAACCTAAGTATAATCTTCCTTGCTTAGCGGAAGTACGATCATGTGAATGGCCATGTGAGGATTTCTTGAAAGAAGCCGGAATTCATGAAGACTTTTATGCTTTAATCGAGACTGCAGGCCTCACCGGTTTCATGAACGACCGAATCGGTCAGTATATCTTACTTACCAATACTTTCGTGCAAAACTTTTATTATTATCCTAAGAAGTCACCGCCTGCAGTATCATTTCATTTATATGATGAATTCAGAGAAATGTCTTTACGTGATTTTTTCGCTGTATGTAGGATACCTTATGAGGGAGAATTAGAGGAACCCCATCGTGAAGATGTGGATGGCTTCGTTAAAACTATTGCTGTAGAAGAGCCAAAGAAGGGCTCTGAGGCAAAAGTCTCTAGCATACACTTTCCTGTTTTACGCTCCTTTGCTATATTTGCTAGTAGATGCTCGAATGGTCGTGGAAATAGTGGAAATTTGAGCGTTCCAAATATTATTATTCTTCAACATGCTTTGCTGGGAGACAATACTTTTAGTATGGGTGCCGTCGTTGCTAAACGGCTAGCCCTGAATCGTACAAAAGGCCCCATATTTGGAGGTATCTATGTTGCACACCTTGCTAAACATTTTCAGATACCCATTAAGCACCATGAGGAGGAGGAGACAAAATTACCTCCTCACATTTTAGATTACAAGAGCATGGTAGCACACAAGTTTATTGTTGACAATGAAGAGAAGATGCTCTTGTATAGACTTAGATTCAATAAGAAACATTTTGAGTTTATTATTTTGCCTGCACCTCTGTTATTTGACTTGCTTGCAGAAAATCGCCTTGTTATGCCGGAAGCGGTGAACAACCATCTAGCCCAAGCTTTTACTCCAGAACCTGAACCTGAGCTGGACCCTTATCGTGCATCATCTGTCCAGTGGGATCCAGAGATGACCAGCCAGTGGTATCCTGATTACACCTCCCACTACACCGGGGAGAGTAGCGGCGGTCCATGGTATTAAACTAACTTAGGCCAAAAGCCTAAGCTTGGGGGAGTACGTATTTCTCACCGACTTTACATTGATGTTCACACACTAGTCGTCGGTGCTCACACTCTTTCATTGTATTATCCATGCTAGTTTAAATTTCTTTTTCTAGTTTTTTTCTTGTGTGTTTGATAAACCTTTAGAAAAACCAAAAAATTAGTTAGTTTAATTTCCTTGCCTGTAGTAGAAATTAAATTGAAAACCCAAAAAGATTTCTTGTTCTTCTTTTACTTGTTGGGAGCTTTCCCGTGTAAATAGTTTTATTTTCTTTTCCTTCTTTTGGGGGTCGAGAAGACTATATTGAAATTGCTTAGTGGCTCTTATATGCATGATTGTTTATTTAACTTAGAGCCCATATTACTTGTCTTCTCTCTTGAGTTGAATGCTTGCAGATTCCAGCTTAGTCCAATGCACGTACACTCTTATTATTATACACATCGTTCGGTCGTGCAAGTGAAAGGAAATAATGACGATATATGATGGACTTATTGGGATGAGAAAAGCTGGTATGAACTCGACCTCTTTTGTTTCTGTAAATATGATGATTCATCGTTCCTGAGTCAGCTATTATGAAGTAAACATATTTGCAATGACATTTAGAGATTATAGTTGCTTGTGCCATGCTTGATTAGCTTTGAGTTATAATGGTTTACCTTGCATGCCAACATGCTATTAGAATGATTATGATGTGGTATGATGGGATGGTATCCTCCTTTGAATGTATTAAGTGACTAGACTTGGCACATGTTCACGCATGTAGTTGAATCAAATCAACATAGCCTTCATGATATTTATGTTCATGGTGGATTATATCCTACTCATGCTTGTACTTGGTGTGAATTAATTTTAATGCATGTTTACGACTGTTGTCGCTCTCTCAGTTGGTCGCTTCCCAGTCTTTTGCTAGCCTTCACCTGTACTAAGCGGGAATACTGCTTGTGCATCCAAACTCCTTAAACCCCAAAGTTGTTCCATATGAGTCCACTATACCTTCCTATATGCGGTATTTACCTGCCGTTCCAAGTAAATTTGTATGTGCCAAACTCCAAACCTTCAAATGAAATTCTGTTTTGTATGCTCGAGCAGCTCATGTTTCAACTAGGGCTGCCTATATCTTCCATGCTAGGTGGGTTATTCTCAAGAGGAGTGGACTCCGCTCCTCATTCACGAGAAAGGGCCGGTAACCGGGATGCCTAGTCCCAAGATCCAAAAAGATCAAAGCAAATCAAAATAATTAAACAAAACTCCCCAGGGCTGTTGTATGTTGGAGGCACTTGTTGTTTCGAGCAAGCCATGGATTGATGCTTGTTGGTGGTTGGGGGAGTATAAACCTTTACCATTCTGTTTGGGAACTGCCTATAATGCATGTAGTATGGAAGATACAACCATCTCATAGTTGTTGCGTTGACAGCAAAAGTATGCCGCTCAAAATGTTATTCAATCTCTATTTTAAAATCGAGCTCTGGCACCTCTACAAATCCCTGCTTCCCTCTGTGAAGGGCCTATCTATTTACTTTTATGTTGAGTCATCACCCTTCTTATTAAAAAGCACCCGCTGGAGAGCACATTGTCATTTGCATTCATTATTATTGGTTTATACTGGGTATGACTTGACTGGAACTCTTTTACCATGAATTACAATGTTTAGTCAGTCCTTGATATTTAAAGGTGCTCTGCATTTATGTTTTGCGGTTTCAGAAAGGGCTAGCGAGATACCATTTTGTTACATCATGTTATGATTATTTTGAGAAAGTGTTGTCATCCGAGTTTTATTATTATGGCTCGCTAGCTGATTATGCTATTGATATGAGTAATTGTGAGACCTATGTGCTATTGTTAGTATGGTTAGTTCGTAATATTTGCTGAAACTTGAATGCTGGCTTTTCATGTTTACAACCACAAGAGCAAACAGAGTTTGTAAAAGTTTTTCGTTATCACTTTCATTTTATCAACTAAATTGCTTGAGGACAAGCAAAGGTTTAAGCTTGGGGGAGTTGATACGTCTCCAACGTATCTACTTTTCCAAACACTTTTGCCCTTGTTTTGGACTCTAACTTGCATGATTTGAATGAAACTAACCCGGACTAACGTTGTTTTCAACAGAACTGCCATGATGTTGTTTTATGTGTAGAAAAGTTCTCGGAATGTCCTGGAAATCCACGGAGGCACTTTTCAGAATTAATAAGAATTTTTGGCGAAAGAATCAAGGCCAGGGGGCCCACGGGCTGTCCACGAGACAGGGCCCCCCCCCTAGGGCGCGCCCTCCTATCTCGTGGCCCCCCTGGACCTCCTCCGACCTCAACTCCAACTCCATATATATCGTCTCGGGGAGAAAAAAATCAGAGAGAAAGTTTCATTGCGTTTCACGACACGGAGCCGCCGCCAAGCCCTAATCTCTCTCGGGAGGGCTGATCTGGAGTCCGTTCGGGGCTCCGGAGAGGGGGATTCGTCGCCGTCGTCATCATCAACCATCCTCCATCACCAATTTCATGATGCTCACCGCCGTGTGTGAGTAATTCCATCGTAGGCTTGCTGGACGGTGACGGGTTGGATGAGATTTACCATGTAATCAAGTTAGTTTTGCTAGGGTTTGATCCCTAGTATCGACTATGTTCTGAGATTGATGTTGCTATGACTTTGCTATGCTTAATGCTTGTCACTAGGGCCCGAGTGCCATGATTTCAGACCTGAACCTATTATGTTTTCATGAATATATGTGTGTTCTTGATCCTATCTTGCAAGTCTATAGTCACCTATTATGTGTTATGATCCGACAACCCCGAAGTGACAATAATCGGGATACTTCTCGGTGATGACCATAGTTTGAGGAGTTCATGTATTCACTGTGTGTTAATGCTTTGTTCCGGCTCTCTATTAAAAGGGGGCCTTAATATCCCTTAGTTACTATAAGGACCCCACTGCAACGGGAGGGTAGGACAAAAGATGTCATGCAAGTTCTTTTCCATAAGCACGTATGACTATTTACGGAATACATGCCTACATTACATTGATGAATTGGAGCTAGTTCTATATCACCCTATGTTATAACTATTGCATGAGGAATCGCATCCGACATAATTATCCATCACTGATCCATTGCCTACAAGCTTTTCACATATTGTTCTTCGCTTATTTACTTTTCCGTTGTTACTGTTACAACTACTACAAAAACCCCAAAACATTTATCTTTACTTTTGCTACCGTTACCATTACTATCATACCACTTTTGCTACTAAACACTTTGCTGCAGATACTAAGTTATCCAGGTGTGGTTGAATTGACAACTCAACTGCTAATACTCAAGAATATTCTTTGGCTCCCCTTGTGTCGAATCAATAAATTTGGGTTGAATACTCTACCCTCGAAAGCTATTGCGATCCCCTATACTTGTGGGTTATCAGTTACCCATACCCGTATTGATGGGAATCCCGTGATAAGGGGACATGATCTCTGCTTTGACAAGACGTGTCAAGGAAACCGCCTCGCAATATGCGCTATGGCTGGTTGTGGGAAAATGCTTTGAATAATGACCCGACCGTAATGTCATGTCACGTTGTCTAAAGTTGTCAGCAGATCACATTTGTGAAATATCATTCTCTCTATGGCGGTATGTGAAGATCATCTTGCAGATCCGGACACGGTTTAAGTGTTCGATAATTACTTCGAAGTATTCGGAGACGGAACCCGCCTTGCAATGCCGAAGACAAAACAGCGCGCCGGACTCATCATCGTTGAAGCCTGGTTCAGGGGCTACTGAGGGAGTCCTGGATTAGGAGGTATCCAGACAGCCGGACTATATACTTTGTCCGGACTATTGGATCGTGAAGATACAAGACTCAATACTCCGTCCCGTGTCCGGATGGGACTCTCCTTTGCGTGGAAGACAAGCTTGGCGCTCCGGATATTATATTTCCTTCTTCGTAACCGACTCCATGTAAACCCTAGCCCTCTCTGGTGTCTATATAAACCGGAGAGTTTAGTCCTTAGAGATAAAATCATAATCATCATAGGCTAGCCTCTAGGGTTTAGCCTCTACGATCTCGTGGTAGATCAACTCTTGTAACACCCATATCATTAATATCAATCAAGCAGGAAGTAGGGTTTTACCTCCATCAAGTGGGCCCGAACCTGGGTAAACATCGTGTCCCTTGCCTCTTGTTACCATTAGCCTAAGACACACAGATCGGGACCCCCTACCCGAGATCCGCCGGTTTTGACACCGACGGGGAGGTCCATAAGCCCGTCGATAGATGACGACCCTCAAGAAATACAAACTGGCATGTCGTGGGCTGCACATCTTTAAAAAGAAAGCCTAGACGAGGCAGCCCACAACTCAACTGATACTTGTTGGCCCACTGATAATAAATGATACCTGCCAGCTCCCCGGCTTCAATATAAATTTATCTCCTTTAGTAACTACTTTGAAACACCTCAAAAAAATTAACTATATTAACAAACCCGTGGGCCCCAACGTCAGTATAGCATTAGGAGGAAGTATTTTTTTCAATGAGGCACTTGCTTGCGTACGGTCATAGACCTGGTGGGTCCCGAATGTCCACCTCTCCACATACAGTCCTCTCCAGATTCCTCTCGTTTGTTTAGCATGTTCACAATGGCAGACAGCGGCGCCGCATAGAGCACAAAGGCAGAGGACGAGATTGAACCACAGGAGCCGCGGAAGGCATGCTACAGTAATGGTAGAAGCTGTGCCTTATCTCTACCAAAACAACTGAAGTAGCCCAATGGCCAAGTGACACTACCCGACTGTTGTTCCGCCCAGGTTCGATTCCACCTGATGTAGTGAAAATATCTCCAAATGTTTTGCCCCTGCCATTCTTGACATGTGGGTCCCCATTGTCATCTACGCACTCCACATCCAACACTTGCCAAAATTTCGTCCCTGTTTTTTTTCTATTTTTCACACACTTGACATTATTTGGGCATTTTGAAAATAGCATATCTTTTAGACTGTGCATCATATGAAGATGTGCTATGCATGAATGTTGACAAGCATGATGTTAACTGGCTGGTAGTTCCATTTTCGACCATGAATAAAACTTCCAACATGATGTTATCCCTATTTGAAAAGGGCGTGTTAATATAGATGCTATGCCTATGAAACTTGTTGTTTCTTATCTGAAATTGAAACTTGCAGTCTCTGAGAATCACATTGTCTGCACTTTTATATGAAACTACATTTTTTAAGTGCTAAAAATAGATCTCTAAAATTCATAAAATACTTCATATGCTCAATACTGCAATTCTGAAATTCCAAAGACATTCATATCTGAAAGTACTCTCAAAATACACAACACAAAACACAATTCACAACCTGCAAATACTGACAACCCTAAGCTCCTCCTGACAATTCACAACCAGCCCGACTAGTTTTGCCTCTGCCATTCTTGACATGTGGGTCCCCATTGTCATCTACGCACACCACATCCAACACTTGCCAAAATTCATCCATGGTTTTCTCTATTTTCGCACACTCGACATTTTGTGGGCATTTTGAAAATAGCATATCTTTTGGACTGTGCATCATATGAAGATGTGCTATGCATGAATGTTCATCAGCATGATGTTAACTGGTTTGTAGTTCCATTTTTGATAGTGAATAAACTTCCAACATGATGTTATCCTTGTTTGAAAAGGGAATATAAATGCTCTGCCTCTGAAACTTGTAGTTTCTTATCTAAAACTGAAACTTGCAATTTTTTCTCTGAGAATCACATCTTCTGCACTTCTATATGAAACTACATTTCTTTAAGTGCTAAAAATAGATCTCCAGAATTTATAAAATACTTCATATGCTCAATACTGCAAATCTGAAATTCAAAAGACATTCATATCTGAAAGTACTCTCAAATCTAAAAGACAAAACATAACCTGCAAATACTGACAACCCTAAGCTCCTCCTCAGACTATTTGGGGCAGACAACTACCCCGTAAGACGAGGTGAATGGCGAGGGAGAGGATGGCGGGGAAGCGTCGTCACGCCAACTGTTTTTCTCCTCTTGCAGTTGGGTTCGGTCGATGAAGACTCCACCGGCTCGCCTCTGCCATGGCACACTCACAAACGGCACCATATAGATGCTCGATCCTTCAAATATCTTGGGTGGATGCTCCATCTTCGATCGATACTCCCACCACCGCAGCCTCACCATCGGATCTGGTGAATCTGTTTGCTCCATGGCCTAGAGGAGCAGCTCTATGGACTCCAGCGCAACTCCCTGCCGGTGTATCGCCTCCTTTTCGCTTATTTCCAAATATTTGGCCATCGCTTTCGCTGTCGCTGCTAATTGCTCCGGGTTGTCAAACCAAGACTGTATCTCCAACATCCTAGCTAGCTTCACAGATTCGCCGCCTATGAGCCACACATATCGGTTGTACTCCTCCATCGATCTACTTCTTCGCAGCACCTTCACTCGCTGACGGTGGTTTTCGAATGGAAGAAGAGAGGAGCGGTGCTGGTTTTGGACTAGAAGGGGAGAGGAACGACGGTGGTTTTGAAATGGAAGAGGAGAGGGGCAGCGCTGGTTTTGGATTGGAACATGAGAGGAGCGGCAGTGGTTTTGAAATGGAAGAGGAGAGGAGCGACACTGGATTCGGATTGCAACAGGAGAGGAGCGGTGGTGGTTTAAGAGGAGAGGAGCGGCACTGGTCTTGGAAGTATTATTTTTGTTTTGCATATTTTGGGTCAATGTTTGACCACGTACTATATTTGAAGCAAAATGTGAATGCATGTCACCCAAAATTGTATCGTTTGGTTCGTATCTGAATGTACTTTCAAATTATATTATTTTTGCGATGTATAAGGAGTACGAAGAAAGAGATAGAGAGAAGTAAAAAATTACTCTTATAGCCAACCTTACAGCTAACCTTGTTGTATGAGTTACTAAGTGATGACTACGTATGACATGCCAGCATCAAATAGCCTAATGCACCCGGACGGAGGAAGTAGTTTCATGCACGCGAAGTAGGCAAAAAAATGCTCATTTACAGCCGTCTGAAATCTCCAAGGGCGCGACCGCGCGAGCAAGGCGACGGTCGTGGTAGGCATGACCATGATACGGGTTGCTGACAGCCCATGGATCTGAGATCGAACGGTCGCATGCTAAGTTGTTGAAAACTTGCAGAATAACCCTCCAGGATAGGATATTCAGCTATATGTCTAGAATCACGCCATGCAACCGTTTGACCTCAGATCCAAGGGCTCTCGGAAGCCCGTCTCATGGGAGCATGGAAGCCCTGCCGTTCGCACGCCCCACTCAGCATTTTTACAATCGGAAAACCGCTAGCATTTCTCTCCTACTCGTCCTTGGCCGTCCTTTAACATTATGGCAATTCGCTTCTAGTCGTCCGGTCCTTTCACATTACAGAAGGTCCACTAATCCTAACCCTCCCCCCAAATCCATGGCCTCCCAAATCTCCATGATCGGCGGTGAATACAAGGTTAGAACCATCACCGGTGATGAGTTTGATGTCATCTACACCCGTTCTTCCGCGACCGTGAAAGGCTGCCTTGCTTGCTTCAGACGCATGTTCGAAAACTCAAAGGTAGAGTGGGTCGCTGGGCTAGATGTTGAGTACACCATAGTCCTGAACAAAGAGAAGAATCTAAAGGAGGAAGAGAAGAAGAAGCCCGCCATGATTCAGGTTTGTGTGCATAACTTGTGCTTGGTCTACCTCATATGCCATGCCGACGTAGAGTGTGAGGAATTTAAGAACTTCCTCGGGGGCGCCGTAGTCAAATTCGTTACTATAGACTTTACAAATGACAAAGAAGTCCTGGGTCGGATAGGCCTCATTGTAGGCGAGCCCTTCGACCTCCAGAGGAATGTTCTGGTGTCCTCCCATCAGCCTTCAGTGATGACCATGGCAGGAGCCATGGTTCATCCTTCGTACAGTAAACTGAAGAAACCTTTGCCCAAGTTTCATCGTCATGCATGGCAGTGGAGTGTACTAGATATAGACCACATCCACTATGTTGCGATGGATGCCTACCTTTGTTTCGATATCTACAAGGGTTGGATGAAGAGCAAGAGCCAAGTGTGTGATTCTAGCAAAGAATTATTGGCCAAGAGGAAGAGGGACAAGGACGAAGTCTAGCACATGGACGAGGAGTCCGAGTAAGGTGGCAGTGTCGTTGCTCATGGTTGTTGTAATGCAGTGTCTACCAGATTAGTTGCTTAGTTTAATTTCAGGGTGCTTCGTTTTATTTGAGGGGTGTGTGGTGCTGAGCCCCCAGCAGAACTATGTTATGTTCCTTCTCGTTACTTTAACTCTTCAGTACGTACATACTAGTATTTCTTATAGTTCATCTTGTAGTTAGTAGTACTACCACTCATTTCTTCACATTATATCCGTCTAGTATATATGGCCAACATCATATAGCCAGTAGTTTAGTTGTCAAAGAATTTCAGGGTGCTTAGTTTTATTTGAGGGGTGTGTTGTGCTGGACACCATTATTGTGACTCAAATCTCTTTTGCCATGTTATAATTACATAGTAAATACATATGGACCAACATGCCAGCTCTCCCTCTATCTCACCACAGTAAAATAAAGTGTGGGGCCTACTGGAAGTATCTGCGTCATCAGCACATGACAGTCGTGAGACTTCATCCCACTAAACTTCTGCTTCGCTGAGTCTAGGTATCTGCTTATCTTCCCCGCATAACCATAAGGAAGTTTTACTCCTACGAGGCAGGTGAAAAACTGATCGATCTCCTCCTGACTTAGAGTGAAGCACGGGGAGGGAAGTCATTTCCGGTCTTCTTGGACTTTTTGCCTTTGCGACGACTTTCTGTGTCATGCTTCGCCTCATCACCATCATCATTAGCGTGAAGCTCCTCCCTGATGCCCATTGTTTTCAAGTCTGCCCTTGCTTTCGGCCCATCTTTGGTCCTCCCTGGCATGTTGAACAGGGTACCAAGCAGACTCTCGCACACGTTCTTCGTGATATGCATGACATCAAGGCTATGAGGCACACGGTGGATCTTCCAGTACGGCAAGTCCCAGAAAACAGACCTCGTTTTCCATACGTTCAGCAGCGGCTCTGGCGCCTTTCACTTCTTTCCTGGCTCTGGCGCCTTTTGCTTCTTTCCCGGCTGTGGGAAATCTTTCCATTTTTTCAACAACTCGTCTATTTCCTCGCTGCTCCTCATACGCGGGCGTTTTCGGGGTTCGGTTTCACCATCGAATAGATCCTTGCTTTATCTCCACGGGTCATCGTCGCGATGCCACCTTTGATGTCCCATGAACACGGTTTTCAAAGACCCGGGATCTTTATCTAGCTGGCGATACGTTGCTTCATCCATGGACCTGACGCATCCAGAAAATCCGTGGACCACCTGCCCCGCGACATATCCGCAACCGAGATAGTCATGCACCGTCATGACTAGTGCGGCTCTCATAGGGAAATATTCTTTCTCTGCGGCGTCCCACGTATTGGCTGGCGTTTTCCACAGTGTGTCTAGCTCCTCTTTCAGCAGCCCCAGATACAGATTCATGTCATTCCCTGGTTGTTTCGGCCCTTCAATTAGCATACTCATGTGAATGTACTTCCTCTTCATGCACAACCAGGGGGGAAGGTTGTACATCCACAAAAACACAGGCCAGGTGCTATGTGTGCTTCTCTGGCTGCCAAACGGATTGACTCCATCAGTGCTCGCGCCCAGCACGATGTTCCTTGGATCCTTCCCAAATTCTGGGTGTTCGAAGTTTAACGCTTGCCACTGGCTCCCATCCTTAGGGTGACTCAGCATCTTGTCTTTTTTATTTATCTCCGGATCATTTGCGTCATCTTCTCGCTTCTTCTCCTCCCTATCCGCGTGCCAACGCAGGAGCTTTGCTACCTTAGCATCCATGAAATACCGCTGCAGACGAGGAGTGGTCGGAAAGTACCACACCACTTTTTGAGGAGCTTTCTTCCTCTTCTTGTATCGAGTGACGCCTCACACCGGACATATGGTAGACTCCGCATGCTCGTCCGATAAATGATGCAATTGTTCATGCACACATGGTATTTCACGTGCGATAAATCCAGAGGACACAAGATTTTCTTCGCCTCCTCGAAACTGGTCGGGCACTTGTTCCCCTTGGGAAGACGTTCGTGCTAGAATGGCATGTTCTCGTCAAAGCATGCCTCGGTCATTTTGTGTTTTACCTTCATCTCCAGAGCCATGAGGGTTACTTTCAGGCGGGTATCCTTGGGCCTGCATCCTTCATACAATGGAGTAACCGCGTCTATCTCCAGTTGATCCAACTTGGCTTTCTCTCGGGCGGCAGCTCTTGCGTTATCCGTCTGCTTGAGAAGCAACTCTTGAATATGAGGGTCCTGCACCAAGCCCATCGATGGTCCATTGTCGTCTGCTCCAGCATCTTCATCTTCATGATCATGCCCTTCGTATTGATCTTCCTCATCATCATGTCCTGCATCTTCTACATGATGACTGTGTACAGCATCACTGTCGTGATCATGTCCTGGAGATTCTTCGTCTTCTCGCCCGCCCGAGCCGCGGTGGTTGTCTTGATGCCCTTCCTCATTTCTTGCCCAGCCCCCATGGACGACTTCATAGTCATCTTCATCACCTTGCCACCGATAGCCATCCATGAAACCACGCAAGAGCAGGTGGTCCCGCACCTGCCCGGAATCCGGGTCCGCAATAAGGATCTTCAACTTGCATCTTCGACACGGACATCTTATCTCCGTCTCGTTCTTTTGAAGCATCTTGGCCTTCACGGAGCTCAAAAACCTATTCACGATGCCTCCGGTCATCGTGCGAACCATGGTCGCCTGCGGGGTAGAGCAAAATGATATTTTAGAACCAAGAAAAAATTTGGCATGACTTTCCCTAAAAATAGGACCAAAAAGAATGCATAGTGCCAAAATTCTCGCTGAAACGGAAATGACTCAACATTCCGGCAAAATATTGGCAACTATCGCATTTCAAATACCGGTACCTGCAAACACAAACATATATGCAACACCACAAACATATGCAACACCACAAACATACATAGATCTAGCTAGGCCATAAAAAGTGCATGTGCATGTTGTTGGAGGGAGAAAAAAAGTAGATCTACAATATAAAGATAGCTTCCCCCTTACTTACCTATCAAAAAAGGTAATTTAACCACTTAATTTGGATGAATCTATGGTGCAAATGAGGTGGGGAGGAGGAGGCAGCCGAGACAAGCTTGGAGGAGGAGGTGGAGAGAATGAAGTGGGGAAAGTGAGTGTGTAGGTGTGGCTGTACAAAATATCTAGCTGGTCCCAGGTTACTAGTGACGCACCACACATAAATGCGCCATTAGTAACCCTGCGCACTAGCTGGTGGTGTGCCATTAGTAGTTTTGCAAAAAAATAAAAAAATATAGTAGTAGCGCACTGTGTGGCTGGTGCGCCATTAGTATTTTTGGAAAAAAAATTGTTACTAGTGGCACACTATATGGCTGGTGCGCCATTACTAGTTAAAACTAGTAATGGCGCACTCTGCCCTGGTGCGCCATTAGTATTTTTGGAAAAAAATTGTTACTAGTGGCGCACCATGGGTCTGGTGCACCATTAGTGTCTTTCACACTAATGGCACACCAACACATGGTGCGCCATTGCTATATAGTAGTGGCGCACCACATGTCTGGTGCGCCATTAGTGGCCATATCATCTATAGCCCTTTTCCTAGTAGTGTGCTATCAATGCAAGGAAAGTGCACCTGCGTAGAGCATACTCTCCGTGCTCTATTCAAGCGCGTAGCTGGCCTACTCATCCGGTCCTCTCACACACACACTAGCAGCCTATTTATCAGCGACGGTTACTGTGGGGGCAGAACATTTGAGTTCTTTAGTACAACGAGACTAGGCTTTTTGCTTCCATTTGTGGAGGTGTAATGGATCTTATCGAACTTTGTTAGTAGTTCCTTCTTCATGAATGAGATGAGGCAAAGCTTTTGCCTCCATTTCAAAACAAAAAAACACGTCAAGAGAAATTTCTTTTGTAGAGCTGATAATGGAGCGAAGTCCATGCATGCAACGCCACAAGATACAGAGTAGTAGAGTACTAGCACTTTACGTACAGAGCCATATTGCACAGTTCCCAATGTCACACCAGGCTTTTCTAGCTCCTCGGGCTTAATTGGGAAGCGCTAGTTGAAATATGCTAACTGATGAGGAAGCTGCAAGTGAGGTGCGACTAGGGCGAGCACGCAGGCGAGTATATAGGAGTACTACTCTAGTATGCGAGCCACGAGATGATGGGAGGGAAAACCGGTTCACGTGGCTGGGCTATCCAGTGCACCTAGATTGTGGTGCGGCACGTCCGTTCGACTTCATAGGTCAAACTACTAGTGTACAATATTGGCTCGCAGCAAGGTTACTATTTAAAAACGAGCCCACACGGATCATAATGTAACCTTAGTAGTTTGACCTGTGAAAATACTAACATTTTTTGGATGGTTGGAAGTACTAGCAATGTTCCGCCGCAAGGATCATAATTAGAATAATACTTATTCACAAACTTGATAGAAAACACTCTAATTTTGATATACATATATCACTAGAGATATATTATGTTTCAATCATAATATATTCCTTGGGATGTTTCGGTGAGGTGAGGGCGGGATGTGGTTGGTTTTAAGATACTAATTGAGGGTTTTTCTGCAAATTTGTAGAGAAGTGGGATGTTGTTGAGAAAAGGCAACAACTTACCTCACGGTCATTAGATGTAGATCTAATGGTCAGAAATGACGGATCGCAGATACATCGTCATCACCAACGAAGTCTTATGTAGGAGTACTAGCAAGATGTTCGTGCATTGCACGGAACATCAAGATGCATTTTTTTATAAAACACCTGTTGTGATTGACCCATGCAGGAGTAATCCCATGTGTAAAAACTAATGATATCTCGAGAAAGAAGAGAGATAAGGTTAGGAGGAGTGGGGCGTGGTGGTGATTGGTGGTCGGACTGAGCGGAGGCATGGGGATGGACGACGCTGGCAGCGACCACTATGCCAGTTTGTTCCAGAGGCTTCCTTTTTTAATTTCTCAATAATGATGTTGTGAGAGATAATTAAGGATGAACAAGGGAAGGCCTTGTCTGCAAATGTAGAGAGAGGTGCGGGTACCTTTTATTTTAATTTCTATCCGTCAGATATAGATCGGACGGTCTATATTGCAAGATGGCATGCGTACCATCATCACCAACTCGGGTTCTTTATAAGAGAGAAGAGATATAGGTATGGAGATACATACGTATTATTGATACTTGTTTCCATAAACTTGGATCTACATTTTATTCAACGGCTGAGCATGTGGGGCCTTAGCACGATGACTTCCCGACTGTGTAAAACAAAGGTTTTCCTGTCACCGGTAAGGAGGGGGTGACGGCGGCGCAGTTTTGGCTTGCTCTAGTCCTAGTAGTCATACTAGTTGGTCTACACACGTGTAGATTTATTCTTTTTCACGTCTCGTGTTCGCCGCACCGCCACGACTATTGATGAATAGACAGTAAGTTATTCACGGGAAAACCATTATTGAGCGTGTGTGCGAGAGAGAGACAGTGTGCGTGTGTGATATGTGTAGAGACTAAGGCAATGATAAGAGATTCTTTGTGTCTGTGTGTGTGGAGGCTAGAGAGAGACATGTGCATGAGGCTTTATGTTGTGTAACATGGAGACACATAGACATAATCAGAGAGTGAGTGTGTGAGATACACATGCATACATGGGGAGAGATGTGTGAGTTAGAGAGGTGGAGAATTTTGGTGTGCATCTGAGCTAGAGAGGGGGGGATATATACATACCTAGAGCTGGAGAGAATATGCAAGGGTGTGTGTCTTAAAAAAAGGATCCAAATAGACGGGTGTTTGTGCGTGTCTATGTGTGTTTGTGAACATGTGGGTGAGAGAGGGAGTGTGTGTATGTGGAGAAGAGAGACCACTAATGATGTAAACCTAGTATAGGGAAGGGGGAATGGTGTGACATGTGTGTCAAAGAGAGACAAAGGCATGTGTAGTAGTGGGATAGCATGGGTGCGAGCGGGGAGCAGACTGTTTGGAAGAGACATCGAGAGAGCTAACGAGGGAGAGAGAGAGGAAGAGAGGGGGAGAGAGAGGGGTTGTTTGAGTGTAGAAGTGGTGTATATATAGGGAGACAATGTTGATGTTGTTTGAAAGTGGCATGTGTACGGAGAAGCAAGGGAAGCGAGTCATCATGTGTGTCATAGGGACATCATGAGAGATCTAGAACAGATGGTGTAGAGAACATCGTGCGAGATTGAGAACGATTATACATTAGGGAGCTATAGAAAGAGTCACAATATATATGTATATAGGAAAGGAGCTGGGGCGGGTCCGCATGTGGGAGAGATAGAAAGAGGAGAATGGTGCACAAGGAGACAAAGTGTGCTTGTTTATAGTGGGGGTGGTGTGTGAGGTGAGTGTGCGAGAACCACTTAACTAGGGAGATAGACATTTGGGGCCACATTTTGTGTGTATGAGAAAGATACACTCTATATAGTGTGTGTTCTTTGGAAAGAGAGATGTCGGGAGACCTAGAGAGTGGGGAAAGAGATGTGTGCATGCCCGAGAGACAAAGTGATAGTGACCTAGCTATATTGGGGGTCCGGACTTTAGAAGAGAGGGGGGTGTTAATGTGCTCGTGTATTCGTGTTCGGGGGGAACGACTTGTGTGTGTGTGTTGGGGGGAGGCGGGTGGGTGGCTTCGTATAAAGAGTGAGGTGTCTATATTTCAGAGACTTTAGTGTAATTGAGATATATATGGTCAATAGTGTGTGCATGGTTGATCATGTTTCACAGTTTGGACTATGAGATAATGATACTTTGGAACATGCATGATATACTTTGAAGTGCCAGAATTACAAACCTAAGATTGGAATTTTCGAATTCAAGTCCATCATTAGCTTTTGTAACTCATTTAAACAGAGGTACATTTTTTAAGCCGGGATTTTGTGATTTCAAATTCATATATCAAACCTAGAGATATACACATACGGGCATGTTCAAACTTTATAATCATCCACTTTATTCATACACATACACATTTGTCATCATATTTAGGATAAACACATTTGGATTTCATTTGAATTGGACCATATGATGGTGTTTGCTTGCACTAGCTCAATGATCCATATTTGAATTGAATGGACAATCTAAGTTTCCAGTTGGAGACATTGATTTTTGAAACTTGCACTTTTTTTGCGTGCAAAACAAATAATTCTCGGCCATGATATCATAGTCGGTCGTACAAGAGCAGAACACTTAATTTCAGGCACCAAAAACTTTCAAACTACCCGCTCACATCGAAATATCTCGCGCCCGAAAGCTTAGCCCTGCGATATTCCTGTTTTAACCCTGCCCCATGAACGGAAAAGGGCTGCTTTGGTAACTCCATTGTTTTCCCCTCTTTGCCCCCAATATTCTTCCCCAGAGCCCCTCCCCCCCACCATGCCAAGTCGCCGAATCTAGTCCTCCGCCGCAGTGGTGGACCTCACACCCCACCGGATCGACCTTCCGCACCTTGGAACCCCAACTGCCAACTCACCAGTTCACCAGAGCCGCTTAAGCGACTGGCTTGTCCACCGCTCCAGATCTCCTTGACCACCATCATGGTCCACCGCACTGGATCTGCTTCACCGGTGCCCTCATCCACCATAGTGTAGGCCCTTCACTGACTCCCTTGTCTGCCCCATCGCTGGCCCTTCATACAAGCCCTCGTCCATTGCAACAGATCCGCCTCACCGAAAGCACTGTACATCGGACCGGATGTGCTTCGCCAACGCCTTCATCCACTGCACCGGACCAGCTCCACGGATGCCATATTCAACTCCACTAGCCCTGCTTTACTGATGCCGCAGCCTCATCAGGTTATTTCGATTTGTACTCCTTCGGGTTTTCTCTTCTTTATCATGGAACTGTTCACTTACCACATATGAGCTTTCTTGTATGTCGATAGGCGCCACAACCGAAGCACCGGAGCCGCTTTAGCAACGGTGACAGCTAGCCCAAACTCAACCGCAACACGAGCACCATCAACAATCCTTAGCTATCAAGTATGACAATGATACCCATACCACTACAAAAAAATACACTTCTATGATGATATGTGTTTGTCACAGTAGGTCGCGTTTTTTGTCATGCACGTACATCCATGACAAATTTATGAAAGAATCAAGATAGTCATACCTGTGCTGTCGTAGAAGTGTTCCATGACATTACTAAAATTATCATCACGGAAGTGTCCACTTCCATGACGATAAATCACGCGTCACACAAGTGCTTTCGTCAAGGGTGACCGACACATGGCATCCACCGTAACGGAACGCCGTTAAGCTATCGGGTCGGGTTTTGGATCCGATAACCCGTTAACAGCCCCGACCAATGGGGATTTTCCACATGTAAAATCATCATTGGCTGGAGGAGACACGTGTCGGCTCACCATTAGGACAGATGTCATCCACTCATTGGACAGAAGGCGCCTATGATACGTGGACACATGGCACGGCCCAACAGAGGCCCATTCCTGTGAAAAGGTCGGCCCATTTGACTTGGTCAAAAGGTGGCGGGCCGGCCCATGTAAAGCCTGTTAACGGCCTCTTCGCATATAGCCCATTTACAGCCCACTAACCCAAGGCCCGTTACGCCCTATCTGAATTAGGCCCAGTAGCGTCATCTGGGCCACCCAATATGATTCCAGCCCGTTTTCACTTCTGGCCCATGTATGGCCCATGACGTCTTTCGGCCCATATGAGGCCCTATGTAACTCTTGGCCTATTAATGGCCCATGGTGAAACTGGCCCATAATGAACGGTGTATTACTTTGCACCCATTAACGGCCCATGGTGAAACTGGCCCGTAATGAACAGTGTATCACTTTATACCCATTAAGGGCCCATTATTCCGTTGGGCCGTTTCGAGCCCATGTTATCTTTCGGCCTTCTCAGAGCCCATTTATTCTTGGGCTAATTTCCAGCATTCATTTACTTACGGCCCGTTACTGTCATTTTCTGCTTATGGGCCAAATTCAGCCCGTGGTTACAGTCGGCCCGTTTGTGGTCCGTTAACACATTGGGCCGTTTTCATAGCGTCATGAAATATGGCCTATTAACGATGGCCCGTTATGGTCAGCCCGTGAACGGACGATTCCAACTCTAGCCCGTTTATGGCCATAATCCGGCCTGTTATTGGCCCATGTTTGGCCAATCAACCACTGCCCGTATAAGGCCCATTGATGATATGGCCCGTAGAAGGCCCATTGTTTCTGTGGCCCGTAGAAGGCCCATTATTTCTACGGCCCGTGGAAGGCCCACTGTTTATACGGCCCGTAGAAGGCCCACTGTTTCTACGACCCGTAGGTGCAGTGTCACTACAGTAAATATTAGCCCATGGTTATTGTGGCCTAGTTTTAAAAAATAGGTTGTTGCAGCCACTAGCAAACCGCAGAAAAAGAACTGCACTGACTACAAGCAAACAAATAAACAAGACAACAAGGAAATAAATAAGCAAGCAACTTACACTAGGCTATCACGGCTATTACACATATTACATCCACTGGGCATCAAAGTTCGCCACCAGTGCAAATATAGGGAACACAGCCGCATATAAATGCCGCAGCAAAACAAGTCCAGAACTAAAACCACTTCAGAAGAGCTCAAGAAACAATATCCTGGGTACCCATAATGCTGGCAAGATGCTTAGCAATCTTATTAACTTTCTCTTGTTTGGCGCTTAAGTCCTCCAGCGCCCGCTGTTGCACCAGAAAGTATGCATCTGAATTCTGCAGGGACTTCCTCAGTCCTTCAGCTTCCTGTCGCATAACATCTGACCAATGTCTTTCAACTTGAATTTGAGACTCAAGAAGCCGAATTGATTCAGGCAACGAGTTCAAAGAGCTGGTGCCAGCAGTGGTAGCCAGTAACTCGAACACTACATCAAGACAGGACTTTGGGGTTGTCTCAGTGTCCTCAATAGAGTTTTTATCAGCTTTCTTGGAGACCAATAGGGATGTCTCACTATCTTGAACCTTATCTGCATTACTTCCTTTACCATTGCATAACAGGGTACTCTTCTCCAATATTTTATCCGCGTTCTAAAAGGGAAACAAACAAACACATCTCAGGTTTACAATGTAGTATATGAAACTCACTTTGGTAAACCAGTTCAGTAGTAAGGTGGACAGGACAACAACATGAAACGAACATATATCTATGTAGTATGGTCACTGTATGGTCTATATCATTCTAGTTTATGTTGCCAAATCAAGATAGATATAGTTCGAATCTTATTTATTTAAGACAAAGCAGCATAGACAGAATATAAGTGTGGGAAACTACACAGCAATAGCAACACTTGTAATGTGCATGGCATGAGAACATAACTGTTTATTCAATTGAAACTGAAATCAACATAGAGCAAGTTACAACAGCAAACAGCCAAACACGTTGAAGAAACAGGTTTAAAACATACCTGTTGCGCCATTGGAGTTTCAATTGCATCCTTCAAATTTGAAATTGGTTGGTATCAGTAAATACAATGATGCAAGAGCAAAGTAGTATGAACCATAGCTACGGAACCTGACCTGAGAAAAATTCTTCTTCTGCTTTAAGCGTTGACTTCGGGTTCAGAGTGGTGGTCCTCGTGATTTTGGCACTGCAGTTGCCTTACTAACTGCTCGTGTTTGGGTGCTTTGTGGAGGAGACGGTGCTGTGTCAACGGGAACTGGGTGTCTATCTGCTGGGGTTGGGGTTAGAAGGGGTGTAGTTGGTTCTCTGTCCAACTGGGTAGGGGTACAATCTGCATGAGTGTGGGTTATGTGTGGTGGGGATGATTCTTGGGCAAGTACAACCGTGGTTCTATCTGCATCGACAGGTAGCACAATCTTTTCTGAAGATCGTGTTTTTACTCCCACAGATACTGCCATCACTCCCTCCAATTGAAATGGCTCATAAACAAGAAAAGTAATTGAATGTACAGACATTGTAAGATAGACAGGTGCAATGGATAGTAGGGAAGAAAATAGGGCATGAAATGATTCACATTTATGTTGTCTAACCAAACAGGATAGCATCACACAATTTCACATATATGACGGCTAACTAAACAGGATAGCATGAGACAATTTCACATTATGATGGCTAACTAAAAAAGATGGAAAGACATAGTTCAAAATATGATGACTATGTAAACAAGATGACATGATATAACTGTACGAGGTGTCTATTAAAGTGGTTGGCATGCCATAAATCACAAACATGCCGTCGATGGAAACATGATGGCATGATATAATTCACGGATAGAATGACATAATTGAAAATATGATGACTATGTAAACATGATGAGATGATATAACTATATTATGTCTTTAGAAAATGGGTTGGCATGCCATAATTCAGATACATGCTGTCTATGTAAACATCATGGCATGACATAATTCAAATATATGATTTATATACTAAGGAAGTGAGCAGAGGGCAATTGCATATATGATGTGTCAACTAAGGAGATGGCATTCAATATTGTGTATATGATGTAAAAAATAAGCATTGCAATACAACATATGCATTATATGAGTAATATAACCCTGCCAAGTTTGAGCATACACCTCAGGGGGATAATAGGACTGGTCATCTGCCTCTGAATCCTCCTATGAAGAGCTATTTGTGACCAACAAGATATCTACTTCAGCAGGTAGCATTGTCTGCTCTGAAGACCTTGTTTTCACTCCAGATTTCTCCATCACCAATTCAAACGGTTGATGCACAGGAAGAGCAGTTGAATAGACAAACATTATCGACAAAAGCAATGAGAAATACAAAAAAAGGATGGCATGATATAATTCACATATATGATGCTTGCCTAAATAGCATGGCATTGCATAATTCACATACATAATGCCTTGCAACAAGATAACATTGCATAATTCACATATATAATGTCTTGCAACAAGATGACATTGCATAATTCACATATATGGTAATTAGACACTAAACAGGTGGCATTCACACAAAGCATGTCTAAACTAAGCAAATGACATAGCAATGCAAGATACCATACGCACGATATGAGTAACATAACCCTGCCAAGTTAGGGCATGCACCTCAGGGGGGAAATATGACTGGTCATCTGTCTCTGAATCCTCCTCCGAGGAGCTATCGGTAACCAGCAAGACATGTGCTTCGTTAGATAGCATTGTATGCTCTGAAGACCTTGTTTCCACTCCAGATTTTTCCATGACCATGCCGAATGGCTGATGCACAGGAAGAGTAATTGAATGTACTAAAATTGTTGACAAATTTAACACCTAATAAAAAATGATGGCATGATATAATTCACATATAAGATGACTGGCTAACCAGGGTGGCATTGCAAAATTCACATATATGATGCCTGGCTAGACAAGATGGCATTGCATGATTCACATATACGATAAAGAAACAAAACAGATGGCATTGACACAAAGCATGTCTAAACTAAGCAGATGACATCTTTAATTTATACAGTAAGCAATGCAAGGCACCATATGCATGATATTACCAACATCAGCATGCCAAGTTAGAGCGAAGACCTCATGGGGTAAATAGGAGTGGTCTTCTCCTTCTGAATCACCCTCAGAACAGTTATATTCCTCTGGATTACGATCCAAAATGGGTGGAGGGGGGATGCCTTTGCGCCCACCATGGAACGACGTCTGCATGAAATTTTATTGCCACGCAAGGCTCGTCTCTTTTGCTCTACATGATCAGTTCCATTGTGTACAATAACTGGCATGCATAGGAATAAAACATAGTGAGATTATGTAAGGAGTGCATGCACAAATCCAGAGTGATGGTAGCAAACTGTGGATAGACCCAAAACCAATGATAGCTGGCAGATAATAGCTTTAGTTAAAAAATACTGATAATGGCTCCTTTAATGTTTGGTTGCACCCAATATGAAACTCATAGTAGACACTGGAGATTAACCAGATAGTAGACATATAGTACTGATTGTTGCCCCAATATGTACCCCACAACCATTTAAAAACTCAAGTTTCAGCATTAGTTTGGACCTGACTCGGAGTCTAATAGGTGAACACGACGATAATGTAGCATGCCATTGTATTAACGACGCATAACGTAAACAGACATGGAAGAGTGCGACCTCTCTTGCGGACCTGTGTAGTTCTCAAGGTCATCTGCTCAGTTGATGATTGTAATGCAGTTGTTGTGGCTGCTGACGGCGGGGAAGAAGATCTGAGGCGGCGAAAGACAGTCTGGAGAGAGGATCCCTACTGTGGTGAACCCTTCCGTCATTGGAGCAACTAAGCTGGGGTGGAACACAGCGCCGCAGGAGCAGGACAAACCACACAAGGTTTTCATTGACACATATCTGTAACAGAAGTAATTGAGTAAGGGCTTGTTTGAATTTGAGGATTCTAACAATGCGGGGATAGGAAATAGACAGGAATAGGATAGGAATGCACGTGCAAAACAGAGAATTTAAAAACACAGGATTTCTGTTGGGGAACGTAGTAATTTCAAAAAAAATCCTACGCACACGCAAGATCATGGTGATGCATAGCAACGAGAGGGGAGAAAATAGTCCATGTACCCTCGTAGACCGTAAGCGGAAGCGTTATGACAATGCGGTTGATGTAGTCGTACGTCTTCACGATCCGACCGATCCAAGTACCGAACGTACGGCACCTCTGAGTTCAGCACACGTTCAGCTCGATGACGATCCCCGGACTCCGATCCAGCAGGGTGTCGGGGATGAGTTCCGTTAGCACGACGGCGTGGCGACGATGATGATGTTCTACCAATGCAGGGCTTTGCCTAAGCACCGCAACGATATGACCGAGGTGGAATATGGTGGAGGGGGGCACCGCACACGGCTAAGGAACGATCACGAAGATCAACTTGTGTGTCATGGGGTGCCCCCCTGCCCTCGTATATAAAGGAGCAAGGGGGAGGGGGCCGCCCAAGGGGAGGAGGCGCGCCCAAGGGGGAGAATCCTACTCCAAGTAGGATTCCCCCCTCTTTCCTAGTCCAAGTAGGAGAGGGGAAGGAAGGGAAGGAGAAGGAGAAGGAAGGAGAGGGAGGAAAAGGAGGAAAGGGGGGAAGACCCCCTAGTCCAATTCGGTTTGGGCTAGGGGGCCGCGCGCCCTGCCTCCTCTCTTCCACCACTTGGCCCATAAGGCCCATTGCTTCTTCCTCGTATTCCCGTAACACTCCGGTACCCCCGAAAATACCCGAATCACTCGGAACCCTTCCGATGTTCGAATATAGTCGTCCAATATATCGATCTTTATGTCTCGACCATTTTGAAACTCCTCGTCCTGTCCCCGATCTCATCCGGGACTCCAAACTCCTTTAGTACATCAAAAACTCATAAACTCATAATATAACTGTCATCGAAACCTTAAGCGTGCGGACCCTACGGGTTCGAGAACTATGTAGACATGACCGAGACACGTTTCCGGTCAATAACCAATAGCGGAACTTGGATGCTCTTATTGGCTCCTACATATTCTACGAAGATCTTTATCGGTCAAACCACATAACAACATACGTTGTTCCCTTTGCCATCGGTATGTTACTTGCCCGGGATTCGATCGTCGGTATCTCAATACCTAGTTCAATCTCATTACCGGCAAGTCTCTTTACTCGTTTACGTAATGCATCATCCCGCAACTAACTCATTAGTCACATTGCTTGCAAGGCTTATAGTGATGTGCATTACCGAGAGGGCCCAAAGATACCTCTCCGACAATCGGAGTGACAAATCCTAATCTTGAAATACGCCAACCCAACATGTACCTTTGGAGACACCTGTAGAGCTCCTTTATAATCACCCAGTTACGTTGTGACGTTTGGTAGCACACAAAGTGTTCCTCCGGTAAACGCGAGTTGCATAATCTCATAGTCATAGGAACATGTATAAGTCATGAAGAAAGCAATAGCAACATACTAAACGATCAAGTGCTAAGCTAACGGAATGGGTCAAGTCAATCACATCATTCTCCTAATGATGTGATCCCGTTAATCAAATGACAACTCATGTCTATGGTTAGGAAACTTAACCATCTTTGATTCAACTAGCTAGTCAAGTAGAGGCATACTAGTGACACTATGTTTGTCTATGTATTCACACATGTATTATGTTTCCGGTTAATACAATTCTAGCATGAATAATAAACATTTATCATGAAATAAGGAAATAAATAATAACTTTATTATTGTCTCTAGGGCATATTTCCTTCAGTCTCCCACTTGCACTAGAGTCAATAATCTAGTTCACATCGCCATGTGATTTAACACCAATATTCATATCTGTATATGATTAACACCCATAGTTCACATCGTCATGTGACCAACACCCAAAGGGTTTACTAGAGTCAATAATCTAGTTCACATCGCTATGTGATTAACACCCAAAGTGTACTAAGGTGTGATCATGTTTTGCTCGTGAGAGAAGCTTAGTCAACGGGTCTGTCACATTCAGAGCCGTATGTATTTTGCAAATATTCTATGTCTACAATGCTCTGCATGGAGCTACTCTAACTAATTGCTCCCACTTTCAATATGTATCCAGATTGAGACTTAGAGTCATCTGGATCAGTGTGAAAACTTGTACCGATGTAACTCTTTACGACGGGCTCTTTTATCACCTCCATAATCGAGAAATATTTCCTTAGTCCTCACTAAGGATATTCTTGACCAATGTCCAGTGATCTACTCCTATATCACTATTGTACTTCCTTGCCAAATTAAGAGCAAGGTATACAATAGGTCTGGTACATAGCATAGCATACTTTATAGAACCTAGGACTAAGGCATAGGGAATGACTTTCATTCTCTTTTCTATTTTCTGCCTTGGTCGGGATTTGAGTCTTACTCAATTTCACACCTTTGCAACACAGGCAAGAACTCTTTCTTTGACTGTTCTATTTTGAACTATTTCAAAATCTTGGCAAGGTATGTACTTATTGAAAACCTTATCAAGCGTCTTGATCTATCTCAATAGATCTTGATGCTCAATATGTAAGTAGCTTTACTGATGTCTTTCTTTTAAAGAACTCCTTTCAAATACTCCTTTATGCTTTACAGAAAAATTCTACATCATTTCTGATCACAAACAATATGTTACTCACATATATTTATCAGAAAGGCGGTAGTGCTCCCACTCACTTTATTGTAAATACAGGCTTCACTGCAAGTCTGTATAAAACTATATGCTTTGATCAACTTATCAAAGCGTATATTCCAACTCTGAGATGCTTGCACCAGTCCATAGATGGATCGCTGGAGCTTGCACATTTTGTTAGCACATTTAGGATTGACAAAACCTTCTGGTTGCATCATATACAACTCTTATTTTAAGAAAACCATTAAGGAATGAAGTTTTTGACATCCATTTGCCAGATTTCATAAAATGTGGCAATTGCTAACATGATTCGGACAGATTTAAGCATCACTACAGTTTGAGAAAATCTCATTGTAGTCAACACCTTGAACTTGTCGAAAACCTTTTTGCGACAAGTCGAGGTGTGTAGATAGTAACACTACTATCAACATCTATCTTCCTCTTGAAGATCCATTTATACAATATGGCTTGCCGATCATCGGGCAACTCCACCAAAGTCCACACTTTGTACTCATACATGGATCCTATCTCAGATTTCATGGCCTCTAGCCATTTTGCAGAATCTGGGCTCATCATCACTTTCTCATAGTTCGTAGGTTTATCATGGTCTAGTACCATGACTTTCAGAACAGGATTACCGTACCACTCTGGTGCGGACCGTACTCTTGAAGACCTATGAGGTTCTGTAGTAACTTGATCTGAAGTTTCATGATCATCATCATTAGCTTCCTCACTAATTGGTGTAGGAATCACCGGAACTGATTTCAGTGATGAACTATTTTCCAATTCGGGAGAAGGTACAATTACCTTATCAAGTTCTACTTTCCTCCCACTCACTTCTTTCAAGAGAAACTCCTTCTCTAGAAAGGATCCATTTTAGCAACGAATATCTTGCCTTCGGATCTGTGATAGAAGGTGTACCCAACAGTTTCCTTTGGGTATTCTATGAAGATGCACTTCTCTGATTTGGGTTTGAGCTTATCAGGTTGAAACTTTTTCACATAAGCATCGCAGCCCCAAACTTTAAGAAATGACAACTTTGGTTTCTTGCCAAACCACAGTTCATAAGGCGTCGTCTCAATGGATTTTGATGGTGCCCTATTTAAAGTGAATGCAACTGTCTCTAATGCATAACCCCAAAACGATAGTGGTAAATCGGTAAGATACATCATAGATCGCACCATATCTAATAAAGTGTGGTTACGACGTTCGGACACACCATAACATTGTGGTGTTCCAGGTGGCATGAGCTATGAAACTATTCCACATTATTTTATACGAACGCCAAACTCATAACTCAAATATTCTCATCCACGATCAGATCGTAAAAACTTTATTTTCTTGTTACGATGATTCTCCACTTCACTCTGAAATTCTTTGAACTTTTCAACTATTTCAGACTTGTGTTTCATCAAGTAGATATACGCATATCTGCTCAAATCATCTGTGAAGGTTAGAAAATAACGATACCCATCGCGAGCCTCAATATTCATTGGACCACAAACATCAGTACGTATGATTTCCAACAAATCAATTGCTCGCTCCATAGTTCCCGAGAACGGCGTCTTAGTCATCTTACCCATAAGGCACGGTTCGCAAGTACCAACTGATTCATAATCAAGTGATTCCAAAAATCCATCTTTATGAAGTTTCTTCATGCGCTTTACACCGATATGACCCAAACGGCAGTGCCACAAATAAGTTGCACTATCATTATTAACTTTGCATCTTTTGGCATCAATATTATGAATATGTGTATCACTATGATCGAGATCCAACAAATTATTTTTATTGGGTGTATGACCATTGAAGGTGTTATTCATGTAAACAGAACAACAATTATTCTCTGATTTTAAATGAATAACCGTATTGCAATAAACATGATCAAATCATATTCATGCTCAACGCAAACGCCAAATAACATTTATTTAGGTTTAACACTAATCCCAAAAGTATAAGGAGTGTGCGATGATGATCATATCAATCTTGGAGCTACCTCCAACACTCATCGTCACTTCCCCTTCAACTAGTCTCTGTTTATTCTGTAACTCCTGTTTCGAGTTACTAATCTTAGTAACCGAACAAGTATCAAATACTCAGGGGCTACTACTATAAATACTAGTAAGGCACACATCAATAATCTGTATATCAAATATACCCTTGCTCACTTTGCCATCCTGCTTATCCACCAAATATTCAGGGCATTTCCGCTTCCAGTTACCATTTCCTTTGAAGTGTAAGCACTCAGTTTCAGGCTTTGGTCCAGCTTTGGTCTTCTTCACGGGAGTGACAACTTGTTTGCCATTCTACTTGAAGTTTCCCTTTCTTTCCCTTTGCCCTTTTCTTGAAACTACTGGTCTTGTCAATCATCAACACTTGATGCTCTTTCTTGATTTCTACCTTCATCCATTTCAACATCACAAAGAGCTCGAGAATCGTTTTCGTCATCCCATGCATACTATAGTTCATCACGAAGTTCTAGTAACTTAGTGACAGTGACTAGAGAATTCTGTCAATCACTATATTATCTGGAAGATTAACTCCCACTTGATTCAAGCGATTGAAGTACCCGGACAATCTGAGCACATGCTCACTAGTTGAGCGATTCTCCTCCATCTTTTAGCTATAGAACTTGTTGGAGACTTCATATCTCTCAACTCGGGTATTTGCTTGAAATGTTAACTTCAATTCCTGGAACATCTCATATGGTCCATGATGTTCAAAACGTCTTTGAAGTCCCGATTCTAAGCCTTTAAGCATGGTGCACTAAACTATCAAGTAGTCATCATATTGAGTGTAACGCCCCAGATACGATGCGCCAGGTGTCTGCCAGTTATTCGCCATCGTTGCCATGTCATTTGCTTGCGTGTTGCATTTTATCATGTCATCATGTGCATTGCATTGCATACGTGTTTGTCTCATGCGTCCGATCATTTTCCCCGTTGTCCGTTTTGCAATCCGGCACTCCTATGCCCTTCGGCGTTCCCCTTTTGTCTCTCGTTGTGAGCGGGTGTTGAAATTTCTCGGAATGGCCCGAGGTTTGCCAAGCGGCCTTGGTATAGCACCGGTAGACCGCCTGTCAAGTTTCGTGCCATTTGGAGGTCGTTTGGTACTCCAACGGTTAACCGGGTAACCGTAAAAGCCTCCTTCTCTTTGCAGCCCAATACCCATCCAAAGTGGCCCAAAACCCATCTAACTACCCTCCATGCTCTCGGTCGTTCGATCATGATCGTGTGGGCGAAAATTGTGCCTCATTTGGACTCTCCTAGCTCCCTCTACCTATATATTAGCCCCGCCCCCGAAATTCGCGGATGAATCCCCCGAAACCCTAGCTTCTTCCTCCTCCCGCCGACGGACACGTCCACCCGCCGCCCGGACATGTCCGCCACCGCCCCCGCGCCCAATCCCGACGTGCCACGTGGCAGCCGCCGCCTCCCGCCGTCGCGGGCCCGCC
>NC_057810.1:413794590-413801672 GCF_018294505.1 Triticum aestivum
CTTGGGCCAAGACATGTGGTGAGCAGCCCCCCTACCCCTCGCCCGTGCGACTGTTAGCTATCTTGCGAGCGTGCATTTTTTTCTCTCGAAAATCTGCTAAGTCCCCGAATATGTGCATATTATGTTGCCATGTTCATCGCATCATATCTCTCGATCCGTAGCTCCGTTTCGTGCGTGTAATATGTCAAATTGTTCGCCTCGACGAGTACTTCATTTCATTCCATTGCATCATGTTCATTTGAGCTCATCTTGATGCCTGAATCATCATTGCAAGAGTGCTTCATGATGTTGTCTGCTGTCTGTTAACATAACTTGCTCTTTTGTCATTTTTGCCATGATTGATGTGTGCATCCTATGAGGTTGATGCCTATATGTGTTTTGAACTATGCCATGTCTTCTTTACAGAGGTTCTTACCATGTATTTTTGTGATAAATGTAGTGACTAGCACAAGCATGCAAACCAGGCATCGTGATGTTGCTGATTTTAGTCCCTGTTCTGCTGTTATTTTGATGCCATGTAAACAAGATGCTACAGAGAGATCTATGCATATTTTGAGATACTTCAGTAAGGGTGTTTTGAACATGTGGTTATTGTCTATCCATTCATGCCCCTTTTTGCAAATATGGAGTAGTCTAGCATGTCATTTTAGTGCTCTACTTTTGCTACAAAATGTTTCCTGGCAGATTGTTTACATGTTATTCAATTTTGCCAAGGTTGTTGTAGTTGATCCTTGCTTGCTATGAACTTGTTCGTGCCTTAGTTTGTTTCATAAACATGTCTTCTTACTGATGCTATGCTTATCTTGTCATCCAATGACTTGTGGTGAGTGAATCGAGCTTGTTAAGTAGGGTACTTGTTGTTGCTGTTTTGCTAGGCTGAATCTGTTATTTCGTGATGCTATGTAAACCTGCTGCTACAAGTCATTCGATGCATAATCTGGACATGTTCACTAAGGGTGTTTTGTTCTACATGTCATCCTCTATCCATCCATGCCCCTGGTTGCAATTATAGGTTGCTGAAGCTTGTTCATATCTTGCTCCAAAGTTGCTAAATAATGTTGATGTCAGCCTGTTAACATTAAGTTCAGTTGTTGCCATGATTGATGCTAGTGTTCCATGCACCCTATGAACTTGCTCTTGACATGCTTAGCTTCATAAATATGTATTCTTACTGTTGGTTGCCTTTCCATGCCATTTATTGCTCTGTGGGGAGTGGTACAAGCTCATCTACATGCCTACTTATTGTTGTTCCTGCCATGTTTAAATCTGTAATATAACTTGCCATGTTTACATGGGTGCCATCATGTTTTCTGATCCTTTTTGGCTTATGGTCAGTAAGGGACTTTTGTTCTATGGGTTTAGTAGATTCATGCCATGCCTTTGTTTTCCATGATAAGATCCCGTAACATGTTGTTTGATAGCTCTAAACATTGCAACCTGATGTTAATTTCTGCAAAGTCTGAACTATTATCATTTGCAATCTTGCCATGTGTGTTTGAGCAAGTTCTAGTGATTTCTGGAGGTAGCTCAGTGTTCATGTTTTGTTATGCTTTACCTGTACATCATGCCCATGCCTTTTATTTTCTTGTTAAGGTCCTGTAGCATGTTGTTTTGATGCTTGCAATATGCCTAGTTGCTGTTTTGGACAGATTGTTGCTATAACTTGTATAGTGTGTGTGTGTTGAACCGTTGCTCCGTTTTGAGTGTGCTATATATGAAACTTGCTAGATTTTGCATGTAGTTCCATATTATCATGTTGCATACATGTGTTGAGTTGTTTGCTTGATGTTTATATGCATTTTGCATCAATGCCATGTTTAACTTGTTTTGCTCATATCTTCTAGGCCGTAGCTCCGAACTAAATGAACTTTATATGTAACTTTACTAGAATCTCATGTAGATCATCTTGGTGCATGTTAACTTGCTTTTTAACAACTTGAACATAAGGTTTATTCAGATCTGGATCAATTTCGAAATTTGCATATGAGGACTTACCGGAATTGTTATATGTTGTTCCCGGCCTCATTTAAACTTGCCTTGATGTGTTGCTCTTGTTTGCATCATCTCTTGCCATGAGTAGCTTCATGTAGTTTTGTCATGCATCATGCCTTATTCATGTGTGGTGTGTTTACCATGTTGTGTGCTTCTTTTCGATAGTTCCTGTTTCGTTGCGATCCTGAGGATTCGTTTGTCTTCGCTTGGTTTGGCTTCATCCATTCGTCTTCTTCATGGACTCGTTCTTCTTCCTTGCGGGATTTCAGGCAAGATGACCGCTACCATGGGTCTCACTACTATCATTGCTATGCTAGTTGCCTCGTTCTATCGCTATGCTGCGCTACCTATCACCTGTTTATCAAGCCATCCCTAATTGCCATGAACCTCTAACCTTTGACACCTTTCCCACGCAAACCGTTGCTTGGCTATGTTACCGCTTTGCTCAGCCCGTCTTATAGCGTTGCTAGTTGCAGGTGAGGTTGAAGATTTCTCCATGGTGGACAGGATTATTGTTGGGATATCACAATATCTCTTATTTAGTTAATGCATCTATATACTTGGTAAAGGGTGGAAGACTCGGCCTTATGCCTGGTGTTTTGTTCCACTCTTGCCTCCCTAGTTTCCATCATACCGGTGTTATGTTCCCGGATTTTGCGTTCCTTACGCGGTTGGGTGATTTATGGGACCCCCTTGACAGTTCGCTTTGAATAAAACTCCTCCAGCAAGGCCCAATCTTGGTTTTACCATTTGCCTCACCACCACCTATACCCTTCCCTTGGGTCGGCCAACCCAAGGGTCATCTTTATTTTAGCCCCCCCGGGCCGGTGCTTGTCTAAGTGTTGGTCCGAACTGAGCTGCCTGCGAGGCCACCTCGGGGCAACTTGAGGGTTGGTTTTACTCGTAGCTAGTCTCATCCGGTGTTGCCCTGAGAACAAGATATGTGCAGCTCCTATCGGGATTGTCGGTGCATCGGGCGGTTTTGCTGGTCTTGTTTTACCATTGTCGAAATGTCTTGTAAACCGGGATTCCGAGTCTGATCGGGTCTTACTGGGAGAAGGTATATTCTTTGTTGATCGCGAGAGCTTATCATGGGATAAGTTGGGACACCCATGCAGGGTATAATCTTTCAAAAGCCGTGCCTGCGATTATAGGCAGATGGGAATTTGTTAATGTCTGGTTGTAGATAACTTGACACCAGATCCGAATTAAAACGCATCAACCGCGTGTGTAGCCGTGATGGTCTCTTCTCGGTGGAGTCCGGGAAGTGAACATGGTTTTTGGGTTATGATTGACATAAGTAGGAGTTCAGGATCACCTCTTGATCATTGCTAGCTTCACGACCGTTCCGCTTCTTCTCTTCTTGGTCTTATTTGCGTATGTTAGCCACCATATATGCTTAGTCGCTGCTGCAACCTCACCACTTTACCCCTTCCTTTCCCATTAAGCTTTGCTAGTCTTGATATCCATGGTAATGGGATAGCTGAGTCCTCGTGGCTCATAGATTACTACAACAACAGTTGCAGGTACAGGTTATGCGATGATCATGACGCAAGAGCGATGTATGCTTGTCTTGGAGTTCTTCTTCTACTTCTTCGATCAGGGGATAGGTTCCAGGTCGGCAGCCTGGGCTAGTAGGGTGGATGTCGTTTGAGTTTCTGTTTGTGTTTCATCCGTGGTCGGATGTTGCTCTTGTAAGATGATGTTGTATTCGTGTGGCATTGTATGCCTTATGTATGTACCCCTATCTATTATGTAATGTTGATGTAATGATATCCACCTTGCAAAAGCGTCTTCAAGATGCGCTTCTATCCTTGGTGGGACCTTCGAGTTCCTTTAGGATAGGGTCGCATCTTGGGCGTGACAAGTTGTTATCAGAGCCTCGACCGACCCTAGGAGCCCCCTTGATTGATTGTGTAGTTTGGCCGTTGTCGAGTCTAGAAGAAAACTGTTTTCGGAGTCTAGTTATATCGGAGAGTAGGAATTCTTTTTACTCCTCAGCCCCTTCGTTGCTCTGGTAAGGAATCTTGACCTAGGTGTTTTGAATTACTTCTCTTCCCCTTCAAATTTTCTTTAGGATCACGCGGTTAGTTTTTTGTTTGTTGGTTCTCAGCTCTTTTATCCGGTGCATTTCTCGTCAAGTTGACTCGAGCCTCTTCATCTTTGAGTTCAATCCTCAGTTGTTTTCTTTTCCTACCCGCCCTCCCTTCTTCTTCTCGGAACTGGAGTCCGTAATCGAGTATCCATCCTACTCGTGCGAAGTATTTTCTCTCTCTCCTCAATGATTTCAACCGGTGTTTTCTCTTCAAGATATTCGTCGGTTCCCCCTTCCATGTTGCCTTTGTTTTTCCCGCCCTCCCACCCTTTTCTTCCCGGAGTCTAATTCTCTCTCGACCTTCTATTTCATTCGTGTGGAGCCTCTTCAGTCTTCCCTCAATTATTTCAACCGGTGAATTCTAATCTCGTTCGACATTCTTCATCTCTTTTCTGGTGCACTCAATTTAACTTTTTCGGGTGATCACATTCTTTTCCTTGGATCAAGTGTTCTCCTTCCTCGCTTGCCTCTCGCTATTCTATCATTCCGGAGTTCGTAAGACATCTCAGGAGATTCGTCTGTGTTCTAATTAATTCGTGGTAGTCACCTCATCCAAATATTTCAACTGTTCCGGTGCATCATTTATCTGTTCAACAATCCTTTCCAACGGTGTTTTTTCTCTTCAGTGGGCCCTAACCCACAGGTTTCTTCCAGGATCTTACCTGACTCTTCTAATTATTCCGGAGCCATTCCTAAATTCTTTTCAAAGTGTGACGTAAGAATGGATTTCATCAGTCACATGCCTTCTCCAAGATCGCGTTCAAATTCTTTTCATGGTTGCCTCAACCTCTTCGTTTTTCATTCTCCCGGAGTATCTCAGTAATTTTTGGTGGTGTTTCTCGTTGTCATTTGAAGACCGAAGAAGGGTTTTCCTATAAACCTTGTCCGTCCTCCCGAAGATTCGTGGTTCTAGCTTCATATCATTCTCTCGAATTAATTCAGTTTGTCAGATATTCTTTTCTTACCCATCCGGAGTTTCTCAGAAGTTGTTATTCCATTTCTCTTCACCGGAGGCCATCGTTCCTGAAGAATTCTCCGTCTGACATTTCAGCTACCGTTATCCAATTATCCCGGTGCTTCGTTCAAGTGTTCTTTAATCAGCTCTTGATCTATTTGTTCTTTTGCATCTAAATCCCCTCGAGCATATTGGTTCTTCTAATTCTTCCTGGTGATTCATTTTCTTTCATCAATCATTTTCGAATTCTTACGGTGGTTCGTTCAAGATTCTTTTCTTCGTTTATCATTTTAATTCATTCGTCCTTTCCAATCATACCGGTGGTTCATGAAGACCTTCTCAAGTTTGCAATATGTCACTTCTCAATCCTTTTCAAGAAGAATAAGTGGTATGCAAAGTCCAATGCTTGTTATCAATTTAATTTGATGAAGGATAAGCATACAATAAATCTTATTCTTATTTCATCCAAGCGAGTAATCCTTTCCTTCGGAGTTTATTCTTGATGAATAAATTCTAGTTCCAAGTGTTTTCATCTTTTATTTTCCGGAGTTCTAATTTCCTCAGCCATTTCATCGGAACCTCCATCTAAATCATCGCAATGCTCATCTTATTCTTTCATCCTTCAATTTTATCTCATCCTTTTGTCACTGGAGTTCTTCATGGTGGTTCCTCATGATTTAATTCATTCTTCAAGAGTTCATCAAGATTTTGTTGGTGGAGTTCAAATATCTGTTCTTCTCGCGTCTCGAAGTGCAATTAATTCTTCATTTTTCTTCTGAAGTGGAGTTTTGCATTTCTTCGTTCTCCTCAGCTATTTAATCTTTCCCTCTTGTGGTCGGCGATCAGCTCATACTTTTAAGATGTTTTCCATAAGTCCACAACAAGCTTATTCTTTCGTAGTTGATTTTCTCAACAACTCCATTCAATCCTTCCTTCTAAGTTCTTTCCAATTTTTTTCAATTCTTCCGGAGGCATTGTGTTGTTCATCTCGTCAAGTGCCATCCCATGTTGTGAAGTTATTGTTCTATTCCTTCCAGGTTCAACCGGAGTGCTGCCTAAATCCTTTCAGTCTTATTCGTTTCTTATCTCGTTCTAATCAGAGTGGTTTCATAGTCTATCTGATTTCGTGAGCTTTCGATTCTCGTCATTCTCGTCGTTCCTCTCTTCTTCTCGAGTGCTCTCGATTATTTGCTTCTTCTCTTCAGTTCTCGTTTCACCCCATCCCTTTTTCCTTCCGTCTCGGTCCTAAGATCTCGGGATGAGATCTCTTGTTAGTGGAGGAGTGTTGTAATGCCCCGGATCCGATGCGCCAGGTGTCTGCCAGTTATTCACCGTCGTTGCCATGTCATTTTCTTGCGTGTTGCATTTTATCATGTCATCATGTGCATTGCATTGCATACGTGTTCTTCTCATGCGTCCGAGCATTTTCCCCGTTGTCCGTTTTGCAATCCGGCACTCTTATGCCCTCCGGCGTTCCCCTTTTGTCTCTCGTTGTGAGCAGGTGTTGAAATTTCTCGGAATGGCCCGAGGTTTGCCAAGCGGCCTTGGTATAGCACCGGTAGACCGCCTGTCAAGTTTCGTGCCATTTGGAGGTCGTTTGGTACTCCAACGGTTAACCGGGTAACCGTAAAAGCCTCCTTCTCTTTGCAGCCCAACACCCATCCAAAGTGGCCCAAAACCCATCTAACTCCCCTGCATGCTCTCGGTCGTTCGATCATGATCGTGTGGGCGAAAATCGTGCCTCATTTGGACTCTCCTAGCTCCCTCTACCTATATATTAGCCCCCTCCCCCGAAATTCGCGGATGAATCCCACGAAACCCTAGCTTCTTCCTCCTCCTGCCGACGGACACGTTCACCCGCCGCCCGGACATGTCCGCCACCGCCCCCGCGCCCAATCCCAACGTGCCATGTGGCAGCCGCCGCCTCCTGCAGCCGCGGGCCCGCCGAGCCCATCTGAGGCCCGCGCGGGCCCAGATCCGCGGCGCCGCCGCCGTTCGGCCCGCGCCCCCGCGCCCCGCCCGCAGGCGTCCGCCGCCGCA